>NW_021629715.1:0-148510 GCF_900700375.1 Denticeps clupeoides | reverse complement strand
AACAAAAAAAAAAAAAGTTTTAAATTTGGTTTGCTTAAACCTGCAGATACCCTAATGATCTAACGTATCTTTTAACATTACTTTTTTTTAATAATTGTGGCTTATTTAAGTTTTATTATAATTTTTTTAAACTAGCACGTTACCATGACATAAGATATTAAAACATCATTTCACCAGTCATTTCCAGAACAGTGTCCTTGCACTCAGTAAATATCGGAATGAGTTTAATAAACTTAAATTCCTGGCGCGATGACGTCACCGCGTTACGTCACAAACCAGGAAGTGCCGCCAGACAGCGCAACTCTTCAGCGCTATGCTCACGTTTGCGCTGACTTTGGTGCGACAGTAAGTGGCCGTTTTCTTCCTTCCCCGGTGACGACTTGGACAAGCTCCTTTCCCGCTGTACCTGCTTCTTATTCCGTCTCTGCAGTGGTGAGACACAGTTCAACCGGGACAAGCTGCTGCAAGGTACCGCGGTCGAGCTCACCTCCATCCCGGGTGGACCGGGACGTTTCTAATGCATTCTGGCACAAAAGCGCCAAAAGTGGGAGAAGCAGCTAAGCATGATCGTACACACGCAATTTCCATTCAGACGTTGCTCAGCATATCTGCGTCACATATCATCGTAGACTGTGCACATTATAGTGTAAAGTGCAAACGTTCAATAGTTATGGGATCGCGCTCGGCAAGGCCACTGAAGCACTGCATTATGGGATATGTAGTTTTATCGTATTGTAACAGATATGTATTAAATGGTCGGATGTTGACCCCTGTGTGTTGCATCGTGCATTGGTTGGCTGTAAAGGCGCATGAGACTACCGTGAACCTGAACCTCGTCGTGGTTTGCAGCAGGGGAAAACGGGCGCGGGGCGGTGATGATGTGCTGTGTGACCCGCAGGTCAGGGGTGGACACCGTGCTGTCGGCCAGAGGGCTCCAGCAGGCCGAGGCCGCGGGCCGCCACCTCAGGGGCGTCCGCTTCACCAACGCCTTCGTCAGCAACCTCCAGCGGGCCAGGCAGGTCAGGTCAGCTGCAGCCGGTCCACGCCGCTCCACTAAAGGAACACGCGGTTCCCCCCTTTTTCCACGATCACTTTTGTTTTGTCATAACAGTGGAACTGTGCAAGTATCACATTTCTGCACGGCCCCCGGGCTCGTGCGAATGTGCTGGAAACGATGGGGCAGATTAGAGCGACTGGAACAGATGAGGTCACCTGCTTGGCCGGAGGGTCAGGTGGTGCGGGCCGCTGCTGGGGCATAATTGTGTGAATGACCTGGAGATCGGAATCTCCGCCGTGCCACCTCCGTGACGCGGGCGCGCACCACCGCTCCGCTGTCTAAGAATAAAGTTGTGCGGCAATGAGCTGATGCCGAGGTTCTTCTGGCCGATAAGATGGCCGATACCGCGTAGCATTGCTCCACTGACCCGTCGGTTTTCACGTATGCACGTTCTGCCCTGTTTTTGCACCGTTCGTTAATCATGATTTGTCACGCGGCTGTTCTTCCACAGACTGCCGAAATCATCCTGAGGAACAACGTCCACTCTGCGGACGTGGAGCTGGTGTCTGACGCGCTGCTCCGGGAGAGGGTGATTCTTCCTTCTGCTTCTGTGGGTTCTGGTGGGGAACGTTTCGGCACTCAGCCCGCCGGCTCTCGTGTGTGTTGCAGGGCTTCGGGATCGCCGAGGGTCTTCCCAAAGAGGCTCTGAAGAACATGGCCAACGCGGCCGGCCAGTCCTGCCGGGACTTCACCCCCGGGCGGCGAGACCACGGAGCAGGTGAGGCCGGGCGCAGGATGAACGGCATTTACCAGACGCCCTTTTCAGAGCGACTTAGTCAGTAGTTACAGGGACAGTCCCCCCCTGGAGACACTCAGGGTTAAGTGTCTTGCTCAGGGACACGATGGTAGTGAGTGGGACTTGAACCCGGGTCTTCTGGTTCACAGGCGAGTGTGTTACCCACTAGGCTACTAACACCCTACTTTCAGTACCCTACCCACCCTACAATCAGTAGTTACAGGGACAGTCCCCTCCCTGGAGACACTCGGGGTTAAGTGTCTTGCTCAGGGACACAATGGTAGTAAGTGGGACTTGAACCTGGGTCTTCTGGCTCACAGGCGAGTGTGTTACCTGCTAGGCTACTACCACCCTACAATCAGTAGTTACAGGGACAGTCCCCTCCCTGGAGACACTCAGGGTTAAGTGTCTTGCTCAGGGACACAATGGTAGTAAGTGGGACTTGAACCCGGGTCTTCTGGTTCACAGGCGAGTGTGTTACCCACTAGGCTACTAACACCCTACTTTCAGTACCCTACCACCCTACAATCAGTAGTTACAGGGACAGTCCCCTCCCTGGAGACACTCGGGGTTAAGTGTCTTGCTCAGGGACACAATGGTAGTAAGTGGGACTTGAACCCGGGTCTTCTGGTTCACAGGCGAGTGTGTTACCCACTAGGCTACTAACACCCTACTTTCAGTACCCTACCACCCTACAATCAGTAGTTACAGGGACAGTCCCCTCCCTGTAGACACTCAGGGTTAAGTGTCCTGCTCAGGGACACGATGGTAAGTGGGACTTGAACCTGGGTCTTCTGGCTCACAGGCGAGTGTGTTACCTGCTAGGCTACTACCACCCTACAATCAGTAGTTACAGGGACAGTCCCCCCCTGGAGACACTCTGGGTTAAGTGTCTTGCTCAGGGACATGATGGTAGTAAGTGGGACTTGAACCTGGGTCTTCTGGCTCACAGGCGAGTGTGTTACCTGCTAGGCTACCAGCACTGTTCTTTCGTGACCGCGTGTCTGTGTTCAGGTGAGGAAGCGCTTTAGGAAGTTCCTGAAGTCGCTCTTCCAGCGCATGGCGACCGACCACGGCTTCCCGGAGGCGGGCGCCGACGTGGCGCACCCGGCGGCCCAGGACGAGGACGGCCTGGGGCAGCTGCACGCCCACGCCCTGGTGGTCAGCCACGGTGCCTACATCCGCGTGGCCGTGCGCCACTTGGTGGAGGAGCTGCAGTGCTCCCTGCCGCCGGGGAGCCGCGTGGGCCAAGTCTTCGGCGCCTGCCCCAACACCGGCATGTGCCGCTTCGTCGTGACCCTGAGCCGCGGCGAGACGGGGCCGCAGCCCCACGCCGTCCACTGCCTCTTCGTCAACAGGAAGGAGCATCTCGGTGGAGATGAAGACTAGGCATCTATTTAATGCTCGCCTCCGATACTACGATGTAGGCCCGTTCACAAATATTGAAATATTCGTGTGTTTCCAGTATTATTCCAGAGATTATTCATGCACTACAGAGTCTTAATTCTATTTATACGTGCTGTGTTGTGTTGTGATCTGTGCCATGTTGCTTGGTGTTATGTACCTGACTGAATGCGCCTCCGGTGTATCTGATGCACCAAATAAAGAGGAGTTGAAGCTCCTTTATCAAGCTTTTTATGTGTTTATTTAAACCGGGATGATGCAAATGAAATTAAATAGAGATAAAGATGAAGAAGAGATTGTTACGTTTTGGAAACCTTTATCCAGTCGATTTGTTTCTATATTTGTTAAGATAAGATAAGATCGACCTTTATCAGTCCCACAAGTGGGAAATTGCATTTGTGACGGCAGAAAGTGGATAGAAACAAAGGCAATGGCAGCAAAAAAACAAATATGTATATATCTACAAATGTACAATTGGTAACTACCATGTTGCTGTTTGAAATAAAACTCTGAACAGTTAGGAAGCGGAGCTGGGCGTGTGTTCGGGCAAAAAGGGGCGCACAAACGGGTGTCTGAAAGTAGTTTTTTTTTTTATTGAAGAACAGGATCTCGTCCACGTTTAAGCATTTGTATAAATACTATAAATAAAGTAAATGCATTTAAATAAATAAATACTGGCTGCAGGAGGTGTCCAGCACCAGATGCACTGTATTTGGACCTCTTGACATGACCATTAAATAGTGTTTGGCCGCTAAAGTTAATAAAAAGACTAGGACTATGAAATAAAAATCCATCATTTACTGGACACTTTTTTTTTTTTACCAGCGCTTTGTTTTAAGAGCGCATCCACTCAAATATGTTTGCATAATAAGTTATTACCGCGGGTAAATGTAAACTACAGACGTTCAGGAATGCTATAAATAATTATTTGCCTAAAGATTAGCATATTTTATAAGTGATGCTTGGTCCCCTTGGTCAATAGAAGCTGTGATAGGATCTACGGGATGAGCAGAAGGTTCCGTGTGATGGTTCTGACTGGTGTGGCTCCACGGGCGCCCGCACTCAGCCCATGATCCCGTTTAGCCTGGGACTGCTGGGATGGCTGAAGTGCAGGTTCCACGGGTCGTCGTCTGACGGGAAAACGGGGCTCTCCATGGAGATGTGGCCCCCCTCTGGTTCCTGGTCCGCCTCATCTTCAGCCACGGCGTGGGAGTCCGAACCCTCGCCGTACCCGTAGGTGTTGAACGGGTCCGAGGGGTTGACGTGCCGGTTCCTCTTCTCTCTGTGCAAAAGGCGCTCCAGTGGGACGGTGTTTCTCTCGGACAGGAACAGGGACGTCTGCGGGGGCTCTGTCCCGCAGAGTAGACCTGCCTGGCCCCCTCCAGGTTGACCAGCATCCCCGTCTTGGCCGAATAGTACACGTCACGGTGGTTCTCCAGAAGCTTGTGGTTGAAAAGACACTGCTCTTGGTTGCAGACGGCCTGAGGCGCGGGAGAGAAGACGTGCCGGTGAAATCGTCAAGCACGCCACACGCGGAAACATCACGGGCGTGTCGCGAAACTCACCGAGCTGTACAGCTTCCCCTCTGCGTCCATGCACAGGAATCGGTTGCTCTTCACGCCCAGTATGGCCAAGCGGTCTCTGGTCTCGGCTTTCAGCAGGACCACACCTGTGGAGACAGCAGAGCTGCAGAAGGAGCGAGCCAACGTGTCTCTGAGGAAACCATGGGGACTTCCATTCACCCACATTTAATATTCTTCACTGTCATTACTTTTTAAAAGTTTTATTAGAACTCACTGTAGGAGCCCCGGTTGGCGCTTCTTCGCACATGTCCGTGCAGGCTGATCTCCAGGTAGAAGTTGCTGAGCTCCGAGGAGGTCTGCAGGTGGACGTACCTCCTCTGGTTGCCCCAGTTGGACGCCAGCAGCGGGGACGAGTCCGGGTTCGGCGCGGAGTCCGCGGGCTCCAGGCTCTGCAGCGCGACCAGGCAGAGCGCAAGGACGGACGGGTGCATGTTGAGCGGCTGGGAGGAGACCGTGGAGACCCGTGGAGACCCGTGGAGATCCGGAGCGGCTCTGAGCGCCCCGACCTTTTTGCGCGCCGCTATTTAAAGGAGCCTCCGTTGCGTTTTGCGCAACGCTACCCCCCCGCAGCGGATGCTGGGAGCCGAAGGGAGGGGCGGGGGGGCGTGGCGCTATCGCTCCTCCACCTTCTGCCCAGACTGGACCGTTACGCGCCCCGTGCGTAACCGCGCCTCGCACCTTGTGCCAACGCGCGCCCAGAAATAACACGCGGAAGCTCGGGGGTTCTGCGGAAGAACCGGACAGGCTTCTCTTTATAGACGACGCGCGGATGTCCAGGTGGAGGTGTGGAGGTGGACTCCGTGGCTGCAGCTGCGGTTTCAGCCTACGGCCTTCCGTTTCCATCCCGTTCCTCCAACACTCGCTAATTACAGGTCCGGCAGCGGCAGTCTGGGTATTTTTAAAAACTCGCCAGTTCATCCGAACCTACGTGGTCCTGTGTGACAACGTGGCTGCAGCAGGGGCGCTCGCGTTCTAATGACGTTATTACAGGAGCCAAGCTGACGGAATCTTTCAGGGATGAGACTTGGGCGAATGAGAGCAATACAATCGTACGTACAGTACAGGCCAAACGTCTGGACACACCTTCTCATTCAATGTGTTTTCTTTATTTTCATAACCATTTACGTTGGTAGATTCTCACTGAAGGCATCAAAACTATGAATGAACACATTCATAGTTAGACCACTTCTAGCTGGTCTACCACTATGCACCATCCGACCTCTACAACTACTAAAAAATGCAGCAGCAGACTGATCTTCAACCTTCCCAAGTTCTCCACACCGCCCCTCTACTACGTTCCCTCCACTGGCTCCCAGTAGCTGCACGCATCAGGTTCAAAATACTGACGCTGGCCTACAAAGCCAAACATGGAGTAGCACCATCCTACCTCACAGCCCTTATTACACCTCGCACTGCACCTCGTATACTCCGAGCCTCCAGTACTGCTCTCGCCTGGTCCCTCCATCTCTGAAGGTACAAGGAAGACGCTCATCTAGACTCTTCTCCGTCTTGGCCCCTCGGTGGTGGAATGAACTTCCCCTCGAGGTCAGAACAGCTCAGTCACTGAGCACCTTAAAACGGCAGCTCAAGACCTTCCTCTTTAAAGAATATTTAGATTAAATTGTAATTTTCTTGTTGTCGAACTTTGTGTACAGAATCTACAACAGAGTGAATAAAATAGATGTATTCATAGTTGGGGGTCCTAGTGAACCGGAATTGATCTCTTCATCGATGGTAACATGAAAGCACGTTGTAAGTCGCTCTGGATAAGGGCGTCTGCCAAATGCCGTAAATGTAAATGTAATGTAAATGAGTTCTGTACTTAACAAAAAAAGGTGAAATAAGTGAAAACATGTTTTATATTCTAGTTTCTTTGCTCTGATTACTGCTTTCACACTCTTGGCATTCTCTCGATGAGCTTCAAGAGGTCGCACCTGAAATGCTTCTCCAACAGTCTTGAAGGAGTTCCCAGAGGTGTTTAGCACTTGTTGGTCCAGCTCACCCCAAACCATCTGGATTGGGTTCAGGTCCGGTGACTGTGGAGGCCAGGTCTCCACTTTTTGTTAACTCAGTGAGAATCTACCAACGTAAATGGTCATGAAAAGCATTTTCCAGATGCCCTTATCCAGAGCGACTTACAGTCAGTAGTTCCAGGGACAGTCCCCCCCTGGAGACACTTAGGGTTAAGTGTCTTGCTCAGGGACACGATGGTAGTAAGTGGAATTTGAACCTGGGTCTTCTGGTTACTACCACCCCTTGTGTCCACTGTGTGCACCGTGTGCTGTGTATCAGAAGTGACAATCACTTCAAAATAAAGAAAACGCATCGAATGAGAAGGTGTGTCCAAACTTTTGGCCTGTACTGTATATGTATACACACAATTTCCAGAATTCATTTTGAACTACACTGCAAAAAAAAAAAAAGCGATGCAGTTCTTAAAAAACTTTTATTGGGAATATGATTAGACAGCTGTGCACAGCACATAGTACAAAAATAAAAGGAAAATCATTTTGTTAAGTATATTAGAATTATTATTCATACAGAGAGCATCGTCGGTTGTTTGGTTGCTTCCTACAATTTTACGGTCATCATAACAAAAAAAACAACTAGGCAGAAGATGAGGTATATGTCAACAGAGTGGGACCAGGGGAAGGGGACACCACAGGTCACAGTCAACACGTGTCCTGTTAACCTGTGTAGGTCATCAAAAAAAAAAAAAAAAAAAAGGCCGAACTCCTTCTGTAACCTGTTACTCGCGGCAGACGAAGGGCAACCGTCACCTTCGACCCTCATGCAAGTTATAAGAAAGGAAACAGCCCTCTACTCGAGCACCTAATGAACATTCTCCAGCAGCAAATCATTCACTCCTCCAAGCTCACATTCACTCTCCAGTGACGGCCAAGCATATGTGCATGGACCCTTTCAGAAGGTTGCCGGTTCGAATCCCGATCCGCCGAGGTGCCACTGAGGTGCCACTGAGCAAAGCACCGTCCCCACACACTGCTCCCCGGGCGCCTGTCATGGCTGCCCACTGCTCACCAAGGGTGATGGGTTAAATGCAGAGGACAAATCGCACTGTGTGCACCGTGTGCTGTGCATCACAAGTGACAATCACTTAAAAAAAAACAACAAAAAAAAACTGGACCTGGGGCTAAAAGTGCTTTGCTGGCCTATTTCAGCAGGCCTTCCTGGCGAGATGACACCAGCTCAGGATGGTCTCTGCTCCACAGGCCTCCTTCTGAACTGCCTGTCCGCCTTAATGACCGTTGGAGGACTCGGCTGGTCGCCATAATCGGCATCTTCGGCAGAGATGTCTAACATTTTCGAACGCAAACCGCCCACATTTATATTTTCGATCCCAAAGAATTCTGTTAAGGTCTTGATTCGTCTTGATTTTAGAGGTGTTTAAGGTACAGCCAGTATTTCATATAGACCGTGAATACATAATGCATCTGAAATGTCAATTCAGTTGCCCTTCCGTTTATTGTGGACTAAAGTTAACTGTTCCAGCCTTCTGAAAATGCGAACATTTGCACCTTGCACGTTCACAATCAGACAGCGCCATCCAGTGTTCCTTCCTTATATGGCATTCAGTGCGTTATTGATGGAAAAACGCATCAATGATCTAGTAGTCAATGATCGTGACGTCATTTCAAGCTTCATGCTGAAGGCGGCGTGCTGACCTCGGACCTGGGAAGGGTGGCGCAGACGATGAAGCGGCTACAGACGGGCCTGGTCGAGGTCAGAGCCAGGGTCACGGTCAGGGTCAGGGTCCGGGTCAGGCCTCGTTCACGGCTCTGACACCCAACTAAAAATGGACCGGACCCGGAAAGGAGGCTTCTGGGTTGCTCGTGGAATTTCAAGGCCCCTGCCGAGGGCGGCACGTCACGGCAGCCACCGGTATCGGTGGCAGGGTGGCCCTTCGGGCATTCGGATGGCAGCTTGTTGGCCCCTGGCAGGCCCGCATTCTTACAGGGCGACTGAACAAACAACAGGCAGCAGACGGGCCCCTCTTTAGACTTTTCAGGATTAAAATAGTCCCGCTCCTGCCGTGCGTCCCACGCGGACTCCAGCCGGACGGGGCGGCCAAAAAACCCACAAGTGTCCTGCCCCTCGTCGCATGCCAGACGCATGCACACAAACAGCACGGCTGCTTTTTTTTTTTTACGAAGCGTCCCTCGCGCCCGGCTGGCCGAGCCGACGCTGCGCCGAGGGACGCGCTACGGTACATTCAGACGTTCTGCCGGTCACTCGGTAAGCGCCTTTCTGTTGAAGTCTCCCCGCTGTGCGTATTTACACGCGCTTCATCGGCCTGGTAAACATATTTCGCGGTAAAGCTTGCGTTTGTGCATTTCACCCCCCCCCCAAAAAAAAGCATTCGTGGCATTGCCCGGGTCGTCATTATTATTATTATTATTATTATATAATTTCGGTGGTGAAATACCCCCCCCCCCCCCCCCTGGCCGGTCCCCCAGCACACATGCAGGTTAAAGGGGGCCGACCTCAGCGTGCGGCGGGGCCTTCCGGATCCGAGCGGGACCCCGGCCGGGCCCCCACGCCGCCAGTCCTTGCAGGCGAAATGTCTTCTGAGGTAATTGGGGAAAGTCTCAGTGCCAGAGTGACGTCACCGCAAGTCAAGTGACGTCCGACCAATAAATAAGCAGCAAAAAGAAAAGCGAACCCTAGTACAACGTTCGCCATCCAAATATACATATATAACGAGAGAATAAATACATCCGCATATCAGACTAACTTGTAATGAATGTAATAAATCGTAACGTCGTCTGCGCTCCTGGTGTACAGTCTTTACCTGTGGAGCGTCCACATGTGCAAATGGGGTCGAGGTGAGTTATTAGAAGGTCACATTCTGGGCAGGAAGTGGGTGACGGTCATGGCCGTGTTGGCCCGGTTGCCCCTCTTCACCCGGCCGTGTTTGCTCAGGGCTATGTAGAAGCCTTTATAAACCGACGACTCGTAGGCGTTGTAGTTGTTGGGCAGCAGCGTCTCCTTGAACTTGCACTCGTCGCGAAAGGCGGCCTGCGGAGGAGGCGACAAGGGAGGCGGCGTGAAACCGCGCACGGGACAGCCAGCAAAGGTGCAGGATTTCACTGGCTGTAGGTGAGTTTTACCGCGTGGGTTAAATAACACACCTACAACAGAATGTACATTTACGGCATTTACCAGACGCCCTTGTCCAGAGCGAATTACAGTCAGTAGTTACAGGGACAGTCCCCCCCTGGAGACACTCAGGGTTAAGTTTCCTGCTCAGGGACACGATGGTAGTAAGTGGGGTTCGAACCTGGGTCTTCTGGTTCATAGACCAGTGTGTTACCCCACTAGGCCACTACCACCCTACAATATTCCTAAATTGGACCAGCCTGGCATGGCAGAATTTATTGCTGAATGTGACAGTGCTGGAAATCGAGGACGCGCAGGACGTGTGCACACACCTACCGTTCCGTACAGCCTCCCTCTGGCGTTCATGGCCACGAACATCTCTCGCTCACGCCGAACAGGCTGACGACCCCCCTCTCCACCGCGGAGATCTCGATCAGACCTGGCCGGGCGGAACACAGCGTCACCCAATCAGCGCCGCGGAGGAAATTAAACGGCCAATCGGCGAGCCGCGGCAATTAAGGCGCCGCGATGACGAGGGGGGTCGCTGGCGTCCGCCCCCCCCCCGGCCTGAAACGTTAGGCGACTTGTAAACTCACGGGGGTAAAAATAAGCCGCCGGCTATATTCGTCCCGGCATGCATGTCGTGGCGCAAAATATTTCGCACTAAGCGATACCGTCTGTTTTTGTGATTATTTTTGATTATGTTTCCATCGGCTTGTCCTCCCGTCCCCCCCCCCGATTAAATGTCGCCGTAATCGTGACGACGAGGACTCACTGTGCAGGTTCTCGCCGTGCGCCCCGTTGATCGTGCCGTCCGGGAGGACCTGGAGGTGGAACCCGATGCCCACGTTGCAGTACAGCCTCCGCACCCGCCTGATGCCCAGCAGTAGCCGCTGTCCCGGCCGGAGTCCGACCTGTCCCCCGACAGCCCCAGGACGGACCTGGACAGCAGGCTCTCCCACCTCCGCTCCAGCGGCGTCCGGACCGGACCCGGGCGGGACGCGGCTGCCCAGCAGGAGGCCCAGGAGGACGGCGACGGCGGCGGCGACGAGCGTCCGGTGCGCGCTGGGTACGCGGGACATACTGAGCGGCGCACCGTCTGGGCACGTGGTCAAAATGAATGGCCCTAAAAATACCGGCGTCCGCGCGTCTCCCCCTTTGGCTTATTTTTGGCGCGGAGGCAGGGCGAGTCGCGGAGGTGCGGGCGAGGAGGATGATGATGGCGGCGCCGGAGATGACCCATGTCGTGCGGCCCCGCGCCTCGCGCGCCCGCGGCCCGTGGCGGACCCCGCTGTCACCTGTCCCGGCCGGGCTGCGCATCCCGACACCGTGGCGATGACGTCACGGGGCAGGGAGGGAGGGAGGAGGAGGAGGAGGAGGAGGAGGAGGGAAAGTTGCGACCGGAGGCGACCGCGGGACGCGGCGCGCGCTTTGGGCACAGCCCAAAACGGGACGGCGGTCACGTGGTCCGGCCAGCTGCTGCCTTATTTAGAAGGAGCGTGTAAAAACGGGGCCGGCGGTCACCGGAGAGCGATGGCAGCGCCGTGAGCTGCAGGCAGGAAGTTTTCACGAGTGCCTGACGATGCCGGCCGGGCCGGTCCCGGTAACCGGTGGCCGGGGTTGCCAGGTCTTCGTCCGGGAAACGCGCAAAAAAAAAAGAAAAGGAAGAAACATGTCCAACGCTGGCCGAAACTGAGTAGTCAGGCGCAAATCACAGCGACGGCACTTCCACAGACACCAATGAAAGGCACAAACCACACTTTACTGGGTGGAAATCATAAGCAAACGCAAGTGACCGATCGAAGAACTTTATCGATCACAGTACAGTTTTTGACCAGAACGACTGCTGTTGCCAAACACTGCAGCTATGATGTCTTTTCGGCATCCTGTTCGTGACCGTCGGCCCGAGGCAGTGGTTACGGATCTTTCATTTTCTAACAGAGGGACTGAACGAGCGAGTACCCCACCCGCCGTGCGGTTCGTGGACGCGGCCAGTTCGGCGCGAAACGCGCGGTTCTGGCATCCCCGCGCTGTTTGGCGCTGGTTGGCTGTGTGCAGGATGCGTGTCCCGCTGGGAATGCCAGAGTGTCAGCACACCACGCACCAAGAACCGTGTACCGAGAACCGAGTACCGTGTACCGAGCACCGAGAACCGAGCACCGAGAACCGAGCACCGCACAACGAGAACCGAGCACCCCTCACGACGAACCGAGCACCGTGTTCACCGAGAACCGAGCACCGCGCAACCCGAAACGTTATCCGAGAACCGGCCACAGAGGGGTGGAAGAAAACTTTGTATGTCACACTATATCCTCCTATATACAGATGCATATAAAAACTAGTATATAGTAAGAAGCCATTTATCCTATCTGTGTTCCTAAGACTTTTAAATGGGTTTCATATTAAAATGATTATTTTAAAAATCATTCTTAAATATACCTTTGTGTCCTAATATTATTTATAATAATACTAGTGTGCATTTTTTCATAAAAATAACTCCGGCCCATTGTGTCTAAAACATTCTGGGATTATAGGATTTGGAAACTTGGTCACCAAAGGCCATGAGACGTACTGTACAAGAAATAAAAATGTTGTTGTAGTACCTCAAACTCTGAGGAATGGAGGATTACGGTTATTGCTTTATTTAATGTATTTTGTTTGTAGTTTGTAGAACCGGCATCCGAAGGCAAACATATCATGATGTGTTGAAAAGAATTATATCAAATATCATTTCCACCACATTCCTTGCCTGATGTGGTTGTTTTTTTTTTTTTTTTTTCCCCAATCAAAATGGGACCATAATTCACACACCTTTCACACACCAGACACACACTGACAGTTGGTTATGACTGTTGTCCAGCACCTACCCACACAAGCAGCTCTTTGTACAGGATGAAAAGTAACTGGATATCGTCGGCTTGCCAGCCTTTCAATTAGGATTTTATTAACGTGGGTTTAGTGGCTATGGGAAACAGCTGGGCAGCTCCATTAGGCGCCGATGTAGCGGGCCGGCCTTGGGCCTTAAGAACGCGGCCTTCGCCTCAGAAACCCCCAGGCGGCGGTGGCCTGGTGAAGACGGCGCACGGTTAAACCCGAGGCTGGATGCAGAGAGGTTGGTTAGGGACCGGCTACATTGCTGACTCAGCTCATCCCATAATTTCAGCGGCCAAGAAACGCTGCCAGGATGACTTCACTGTTTTTTTTTTTTGGTTTTTCTAAAATGTCAGAGAGTGTGTGTGTTGTGTGTGTGTGTGTGTGTGTCAGTCCGCGCCCTTAACATCTATCTGCAGTCACAGCAGCCCGCGTCTCCACAATCCCGCTCTCATCAAACGTCAAACAGCCGCATCAGAAGCGGCCTCTTTTTTTACGGTGAAATTCTGCCGTGTTGGTGATGCAGCATCACCCGATTCCTCCTGGCCTGAACGCTGAATGCTTCTCTGCAGTCAGCACACAGGACGTCAGGGGGGTCCAGACCACAGACAAGCCGTCACTTCAACTCCAGCCGCGAGGGGTTCGAAAGCGCTCCCGGGGGGCCCAGAGGGAACGACGCGGCGGGGCCCGGCGCGTAATGAGCAGTGGGCGTCAGCGCGATCTTCTGACCTGCAGCATCTGCAGACGCGGTCGCCAGTTCGGGCTGGGTGACCTCCTCTTCTATACTTCTACAAGATGGGATGATTGTAGGCTTGTGGGTAACAAACTTGCCTACAAACCAGTCCCGGGTTCGAACCCCACTTACTACCATCGTGTCCCTGAGCAGGACACTTAACCCTGAGTGTCTCCTGGGGGGGGACTGTCCCAGTAACTACTGACTGTAAGTCGCTCTGGATAAGGCCGTCTGGTAAATGCAATAAAATGTAAATGTCCATTGACTGATACAAGATATTTTAGCAGAGACTGTATCATCAGAAGACCCAGGTTCAAATCCCACTTACTACCATCGTGTCCCTGAGCAAGACACTTAACCCTGAGTGTCTCCAGGGGGGGGACTGTCCCTGTTAACTACTGACTGTAAGTCGCTCTGGATAAGGACGTCTGGTAATGCAATAAAATGTAAATGTCCATTTACTGATACAAGATATTTTAGCAGAGACTGTATCATCAGAAGACCCAGGTTCAAATCCCACTTACTACCATCGTGTCCCTTGAGCAAGACACTTAACCCTGAGTGTCTCCAGGGGGGGACTGTCCCAGTAACTACTGACTGTAAGTCGCCTCTGGATAAGGCATCTGTAAATGCAATAAAATGTAAATGTCCATTTACTGATACAAGATATTTTAGCAGAGACTGTATATTTGCTGTCTGTGAACCCTCTTACTTCCTGTTTTACTGTCTTATTTAAAATTTTTTTTACTACTCTCTAGGGTGGGTAGTAGTCTAGCGGGTTTAAAACACTCGCCTATGAACCAGAAGACCCAGGTTCAAACCCCACTTACTACCATCGTGTCCCCTGAGCAAGACACTTAACCCTGAGTGTCTCCAGGGGGGAACTGTCCCTGTAACTACTGACTGTAAGTCACTGTGGATAAGGGTGTCTGGTAAATAACGTAAATGTACTCTTAAACTGGCCAGAAATGTTGGAAATTTATCCACGCAGAGGCTTGTGCGGCTCTGGCCGCGGTGCGATAGCAAGGCGCTTTATTAATTAGAGCAGAAGCGGGGAGTGTCTTGAGCGTGGAGATCCAGAAGAAGGCGGCTCCTGCTGACTACAGTCACCCTCCGGCTCCCCCCTGCCTCGGCCAGCAACCAACACCGGGCCACGCTGCCCGGCCGATCCCCGGAATGCGGCGCATTCTGTGTCACATTCAGCGCCGCTCTGCACACCACGGGGGGCGTGAACTGTCCCCGGGGCGTGGCCGCAGAGTGACGGTGCGGGCGCCTCGACCCGGGGTTGTAGAATTTAAAGTGAGGCTCTGCTAGACCCCTGAAGGTGCCTTTTTGACAGTGGTGGCCCTATAGAGGGTAAGGAAGTGGACCAATGATCAAGGTACTGCTCCCCGCCCTCTCCTGCCCTCTGCCTCACTAAGGGAGATGGTTAAATGCAGGGGGACACTGTGGCGTTGTCACATGTGACAAACAATTACTTTCACTTTCGTCTGCTGTGACAAATACCACCAAGGCACCAAGCAGAGATCCATGAAGCTCCTTGAAGAACCGTAATTTACGGAAGGTTCCTCCATGGTTTGGACAGATGATGGATTGGGTTCTAGTAGCCTAGTGGGTTTTACTCTCGCCTGTGAACCAGAAGACCCAGGTTCTAATCCTGCTTACTACCATGTGTCCCTGAGCAAGACACTTAACCCTGAGTGTTTCCAGGGGGGGGACTGTCCCTGTAACTACTGATTGTAAGTCGCTCTGGATAAGGGCGGTCTGGTAAATGCCGTTAAATGTAAAATGTAAGAGCTCAAGTCCCAGGTTCAAATCCCCACATACTACCATTCATGTCCATGAGCAGGGACACTTAACCCTGAGTGTCCTCCAGGGGGGACTGTCCCTGTAGCTACTACTGTAAGGAGCTCTGGATAAGGGCACCTGGTAATATAAATGGGTAGATATAGATGTAAATGGCATTGGACCATGGTTTGGAGAATTTGGGTGGTAGTAGCCTAGTGGGTAACACACTCGCCTGTGAACCAGAAGACCCAGGTTCAAATCCCCCGTACTACCATTGTGTCCCTGAGCAAGACACTTAACCCTAAGTTGCTCCAGGGGGGCACTGTCCCCCTGTAACTACTGATTGTAAGTCGCTCTGGATAAGGCCGTCTTGGTAAATGCTGTAAATGTAGTCAACACCTCAAACCCATTGCTGCGTTCATCGAACCTCTCTTGAACCATTTTTGCAGCTTCTCTCCGCCACCTTGCCTCCTTCACACATTTTTTTTGCTCCCACCTACCCCTGGGATCGTCCTATTTTCACTGTCGGCCTGTTAAATATTTTTTTTTATGTTCACCACACCATCCACAGTCTGGTCTCTATTTCACCAGCTGCTTACTCCTGTCCTCGACCCAGGCGTGAAACACAATCCCTTTTATTCACTGCACCTGCCACCTGGTCGGAATCGGAGCGTTTTTTTTTCCTGACTGCGTGGCGGGTTCCTGCAAAGCGCTGAGCCCACGTTCTCCCAGAAAAACGCTCTCCATGACGCAGCAGAGGAAGCTCGCAGTCACTGCTGCTCTCCCCGGATCAATTCTTACCAGGTTGGACCCTGCTGGGACTGTGCAGCGGCGCTGGGTCCAACGCGTCGCCCCCTGGTGTCCAGAAGACAGACAGCAGTGTCCAGCCATCAGGCTCCTCACTGCATTGCAGCACCAGGCTGCACGTTTTTTTTTTTTTTTTTTTCCATTTGTCACAAGTGATTTTTGCCCCGAAAGCTCAAAAATGGCAAAACTGAATTCAGGACAATTGCAGCCTCAATAAAGAGCGGTGATTGGCGGTTTCGGTAATTTCACACGGACGTCTCGCCATCTGGGCGGATCTGCACTCTGCATCTCTGTCTGCATCTCTCTCCCTCTCCCACTTTCGCAGCCCGGCCGGAGAATAACCCTCCATGCCACCACGAGCCCAGACCGCCACGATCCGATCAATAAAGGCTGTCGGCCGGTGCAGAGGGAACGTGACGGGTTTTGGGAGTTTCCCATCGTCATAAGGCACAATGAGGTCCGAGCGGTGACCTCACAGGTCACCATGCTTCAGAGCTGCTGCCCTTGATGCCATTTATATCCCCGCAGTGTCTGTCACCACGCGGGGCCAACCTGTCGCTGGCCACGTGAAAGCGAAGTGATAGTGATTGGTGGTCACACGTGACACACCGCAGCACAGCACCCAGTGCTGGGCAGCCATGCACCTGCTCTGGGATTCGAACCGGCAACCTATAGCACACCTGTAGAAACCCGCGGGGCCTGCAGCCGGCAGCTCTTATCCGGCACTGATCGTCCAGTTTAGACATTAACGGATTGCTTTGACATTCAGCTCAGGCTGGAAAACGGGCGGCTCACGTCCCGTCCCCCGTCCCCCCCGGGCGAGAGTGTGTGTGCGCGCACACCAAAACGGTCCTCGAAAGCGTGCATTTATGTAGAGGAGTCTACGAAACAAACTCCGGAACACGGCGCTCCGGCGACCTCGGCGCCCACTCGGCTTCCGCGGCCTCCACTGCTGTGGCTTCGGCTGCGGTTCACCGCTGCCCTGAGCCCGGAGGTAAACTTGACCCCCCGGGGCCATTTCTGTGTTGCCGAGTCACCCGGCGTTTCCACCTCCTTCGAGGCGGCCGGATGTCCGAGACAACTGCCGCTGGCCGGGCCGCTCCATATATAGCTGGAGGATGTAGAAAATGTTCTAATTACGGGGTTCACGTGGGTGTTCAGCATCATTTTACCCCGTACAATCGATCCAGTGCAGTATTTAACAAAAAACAAACAATATATGTTGCATATATTCATTAAGTGACCCCTTTCTTCAAATTAACTGTGTTGAAGAGCAATACTGAACAGATGGAGGAGTTCTCATTAATCATCCCCGCAACGCTCAATAAGCGCGTCGAGGAGCAGTCTCTGTGCGCCCCGGCATGATTAATGGCCGCTGGAAACCAGACGCTATTGACTCCTCAGCACACCCAGGAGGCTCGGGCGCACTGCAGCGTCATCACGCCAGGGAGCGGCAGAAGAATCTGATCCGGGGGCCGATGCCACCCCCTGCACGCGGCCCCCTGGGCCACTTCCGACCGCACTGATTGGGCCTGAAAGCGGTCATTACCGCCCCTAAAGGTGTCTTTAAGCGACCCCAGAGGCAGTTTGCGGCGGTTTCCGACAGCTCCACATCTGTCTGCGATTACAGCTGGTAGACGCGCCTGTTTTATAACGTCTGTTGTGGCACACATTCCCAGAATATTATCATCATGTGACATCATGTTTGGGTGTCTATACTGCAGAGCGTAGGCGTGTTTTCCCCAGGTTCTGCTATGTATGCCCACGGTGTACTGTATAATCAAGCGAGAGAGAAAAGAAAGTTCACAGTTTACTGGTGCCCACGACTGTCTGATTCCCTGGCACCAGACATGAAGGAAAATCCAACTCGTGCGTTCAGTTATTTGGAGAACAATGATGCTTTGGCGATGGCTTCTGTAGAATAAGAAGCCATTGATCTTCTGTGTGGCAAAACCACCTGCACACTGACGGCCCCTCGAAAACCTTTCCAGAGCCCCGGAGCAAAAAAGGGAGCTGGGATTGCCACCCCAGGATGTGCCACCTTCTTGTCACTCAGTGGCGTTTAGACCCAATGAACCACATGAACCTCGAAAGCCTGGTGGCTGCCGCCCCCTGCCGGACGAAGCGTCCAGTTACAGCGCAGCAGGAAAGACAGCGCCATGTGAAACACGTACATGACACATGACAACGACTAACTAACTGGATATTAATTACCGACGTAGTCAGCAAATTATGCTCACATAAGGTCGACAAGATTTGCGTCTGAGATAATACAGATATACCAGATAATCGTAATCCAGTGGCTCAGCGACACGGTTGCTTTCCGAACCACAGATTCGACAAAAACAACAGCAATTGACAAATGTACAATAATATAATCGTATAATGCTTTTAGTTCATGTAAATATATATATTTCAGTATATATTTACAATAAAATTTATTGTACGTTACAGATGATTATTTTTCCAATATGGAATCTGCGTCTCACAAGAATCCGGTGAATTGACTCTGTTTGGTTTCGGGCGGGTTTGCTGTTTCGTGGCGAGGAGTTAGATGTACAGCTTTTTTATTCGATTTTATTCACTCTGCCTTATTTTCCGGCCTTTGGTCGACCGCGTATGAAGTCCGGAGTCTGCAGCAAATGGCATGGAGCGACCGTCGAGGTGATTCCTGCACATTTCGCCCTGAATGTGGAGAAATCCTAACAGGCTTGCTTTTACCGAGCAGTCTTGGCAATTTGATTATTAGCTACGCGTGCATGGTTCATAAATATGATAAAGTGCCTCGTTTATTGGTATAAAAAACGCATTTCAATAATGTTTGATTGAAAGATCTCTCCCAGGATATCTTAATCCGGAAGTACATTTCTTCTTGACTTTTTTTGTCTTTTTTTTTTTTTTTTTACAGAAACAAGAGGACCGTTAATTATTCGGACTTCCTCGACGACGACGGTAGGGCTCCTGTCTTATTAAAACTGGGCTCTTCTCTGTTATTAATCCGTTTTGTTGTTCTTCTGGCTGGTGCGAATCAGACGAGGATTTCGCTGATGCCAAGACGCCTCCGGTCAAGAAGGCCCGGCCGAGAGAACCGGAGGTGAAAAGGAGCAGCAAGGCCGAGGGCCAGGAAGGGCCACCGCCGGCTCCAGGCCGCGAGGAGAGGTACGAGCCTCCTTCACGCCGGCCCGGCCTGCCGGCACCCTTCTGTCTTACTAGGCAGTGGTGGCCCAGCGGTTAAGGAAGCGGCCCCGTAATCAGAAGGTTGCCGGTTCGAATCCCGAGGTGCCACTGAGCAAAAGCACCGTCCCCACACACTGCTCCCCGGGTGCCTGTCATGGCTGCCCTCTGCTCACTCAGAGTGATGGGTTAAATGCAGAGGACACATTTCACTGTGTTCACCGTGTGCTGTGCTGCTGTGTATCACATGTGACAATCACTTCACTTTCACTTTTCTGTTCCTGTTGTTTTCAAGGGCGTCCCTGGAGGATTTGGAGGCGGCGCTCGCGCTCTCTTTGCTCCAGGCTCCAGAGACACGCGATGAAGGTTTCAGACTCGCCGCCATTGATTCGATGTGACGTGCTCTTTTTAATCTGGTTTAATCGAACGCGTCCGTGCTTTAGCAGTGAAAATCCCCGACGACCCCAGCGCCCAGGCTGAGCGGCTGATGCGGCTCACCAACTGCAGCGTGGACGCCAGTCTCCATGGTAACACATCATCGCCTTTGCCGCGTTCGCACTGCCCGGCGTGCAGGTGTTCTGGTGGGACCGTGAATGCTGTCTTCTGGCCCTCAGGTCTGGATAGGATCACGCCGGAGCAGACGGGTTCCGGGAGGAAGAAACGCGCGGGAACGATGGCGGGATGAAGAATACGAACCTCGAGACGGATCAGGTGACCGCACGCTGCATCGCGGCGCACTCACCGCGGCTTACAAGAGCCTTTGTCGACCGTAACAGGAGGTTTTCCCATCTGTTGTGCAGAGCCTGAGAGTGACGCGGACTCCGATTTCACTGACGAGGAGAGCGAAGATGAGGGGTTCACTGCAAAAAAAGGCCAGAAGAAGGCAGCGCGTGTGACTGCGAGAACAGTGAAGAGGTGCAGAAATGAACGGAAGCCCACGAAAGCCTCCAAAGCCAGAGCAAGAAGCGCAGGTACGTCGGAACGCGGCGCTGTGCAGCAGCCTCCTTCGTTGTGTCCGTGGAGCCTTAAAAAGCCTTAAATTCGATTTTCCAAAATTAAGCTTTAAAAATGAATCCTTAAATGTCGAGCTCAATGGTCTTAAGATACTGCAGAAAATCTAACCAACAAGATAACTTTTTTTTTTTTTTTTTGCTTTGTTTTTTTGGTGGTAATCATCTGTAAAAAAAAAAAAAAAAAAAAATCTTCTAATTGACTTTTTGCGTTTTTGGGTCGGAATGAGCGGAACTGACAACATTTTGGGGACTTTTTCACGTTTGAACATTATCAGGGTGTTGCTGGTAGCCACGATAGTCATGGGGAAATGCAATTTTAATTGCTTAAAACCAATTGAAGTGATTGTCACATGTGATACACAGCAGCACAGCACACAGTGACACAGCACACAGTGACACATTTAAACCATCACCCTGAGTGAGCAGTGGGCGGCCATGACAGGCGCCCGGGGAGCAGTGTGTGGGGACGGTGCTTTGCTCAGTGGCACCTCAGTGGCACCTTGGCGGATCGGGATTCGAACCGACAACCTCCTGATTACAGGGCCGCTTCCTTAACCGCTAGGCCACCACTGCCTGAATTCATGCAATTGTAATTTAATTAATCGTAACCTACGTTTTCAATGCAGGACCCCCAGCCGGCAGCAGTCCTGTCACCCAGCCAAGAACTGTCCCGAGGACTACTCCCACCACACCACCTGCCTGTCTAGCAGTCCGGCCGGGAGCCGGGTACCAAAGTGGAATCCTCCAGGTGACACCGAAGCGACCCGTCTCTTCCCAGACCTCTGTCATTTTCAGCAACATCAGCTTTTAAACAGTCCAGACTTGGACATGTTTTCATCCTCCTGTCCCCGTGTGGACCGCAGGAGGGAGCTGCTCAAAAACGCCACATGCAGTCCTAGTCCTAGTCCTAGTCCTAGGGGCCTGTTTTCAAAGTGAGTTGGGTTTGTTTGCTAAAGTCGGACCAGGGACATTCTCTGAACTTGCATAAATATGGAGGTAAAAGCAGGAAAGAACTGCTTGCGGAATGCCTGTGTCTAGAAGAGGCCACACTCGTCTCCTCTCAAACTCACCATCTCGGATTATCCGCACTTTAATTAAGCAATTCTGACTGGCCAACTGGCGAATCCGACATTTCTGAACGCAGCCAGCTCTCCCAAAATAAAGGCGGTCCTGTAGCGCCCCCCACTGTCCATCTGTAGGTAATAGTTTAATAGGTGCGTCTTTTTATTAAAAATGTAACACAACTGTCAGCTACGTGTGTGCATTTTGTAAACAGCATGTACAACAGACCTTTACATGCTTGTCGGTATGTTTTTAGTTGTGTGTGTTTTCAATCTTTTTAATGGCGCAAATTTGAAACTCTCTGCGTCTGGCCTGTTTTATTTTTCCTTTTAGGGCAGACGGATGCAGTCATGGTATGATGAGAAGTCGTTTTTGTAATTCTTCCTCTCAGGTCAGGTTGGAAGGAGCCCCAGTGCCTCTCCGGGCTCTCAGTGAAGTCCCCTGGACAGGGCCTACGCCTGGGACTGTCGCGCCTGGCGAGGGTTAAGCCTCTGCACCCCAACGGAGCAGCTCATCACCCCCCACATCCTTTCCCAAATGCGGTGATATGAAATTATTCATATCTAAGACTGGAGAGGATCTCAGCTGCTTCTGCTTTTTAATTGTTTGTCCCATTTTAATGTGTGGCTGATCGTTCATGTGTATGCAAAACATAAAGCATACTGAAACTTCAACTTAGAGGTTGACTCCCCTTTGTAGATAGCACACCCTCCCTGTAATCACATTTACTGTCACAGTACAGTGACAATAAAAATTGTGGTAAACATTGTGTGGTTTGGATGTTCAGATGATGTTGGTACATCATCAACATAAAGTATACTGAGGACGATCAGCAGATTCCTTTCAAATATTGGGTATGGAATATTTAAATAATTTTCTGTTTGTACAGAGAGATTAAAATGTGCATGTTGGTGCTTGTAAACAAGTTCAGTTCTACCTACCTTCAGTGTCTCCTTACTTTACTTGGCAGAAGCTTTTATCCACAGCAACTAACAAGGAGGAGACACCAGCAATTCTCATTCGGTGTCTATAGATTTTGAGTTACAAAACTGAGAGCCCTGATACGGCCCAACTTGTCAGAAAAAAAGAACATGCTCGGAAATACTTTTTGAACAAGTGGGTTTCAGCTGCTTCTTAAAGGTGGTAGTAGTCTCGGCTAGTCGAATGGAGCAGGGCAAGTTGTCCCACCAGCCAGGGACAACAAAGGAGAACAGAGTCGATTGGGACCGGAGACCCTGTGAAGAGTGGATTTTCAGTCTCGTTTCGTGTGCAGATCTGAGAGGGCGTGCAGGAGTGTAACTGCTAGTAGTGTGTTGGTGTAAGAGGGTGCACTTCCATTTACAGCTCTGTAGGCAGCATCAAGGATTTAAAGTCGATGCGAGCAGCTACCGGGAGCCGGTGGAGAGAGGTGAGAAGAGGCGGGATGTGGGTGTGTTTTGGCTGGTTGAAGTCCACATTTTGGACCATCTGGAGGGGTTTTATGGTGACTGCAGAGGCTCCAGCCAGGAGTGAGTTACAATAGTCTAGTTTAGAGAGGACCGTTGCCTGGACGAGGAGCTGTGTAGCCTGTTGTGAAAGAAAAGGCCGAATCTTGCAGATGTTGTAGAGGATTCCACATCTGCAAGGCTGCGCTCTGGAAATCGCCGTGAGTTCAGGCCGAAACAGACATGGTCCCACCACACCGCCCGTGTCTAGTAGTCGGCAGGGAGTGGAATCCTCCAGACCCATCTCGTCCCAGACTTTTGTCAATATCGGCTTTAAAACAGTGCAGACTTGGAATTAGAGACAGCATTGGGTACTTTTTTATCCTGCTGTCCCCATGTGGACAGCTGGAGGGAGCAGCTCACAAACACCACATGCAGTCTTAGGGCACTATTTTCAAGGCGAGTTGGGTTTGCTTGAGTCGGACCAGGGACGTTCTTTGAAATTGCGTAAATCTGTAGGTAATAGCAGAATTGCTTGCGGAATGCCAACACTTTTCCAGCATCGTGCTGGAAATGCGGTGATGTGCCCAAATGCGGTGATATGAAATTATTCATATCTAGGACTGGAGAGGATCTCAGATGCTTCTACTTTTTAGTGTTTTTCCCATTTTAATGTGTGGCTGATCGTGCATGTGTATGCAAACATAAAGCAATACTGAAACTTCAACTTAGAGGTTGACTCCCCTTTGTAGATAGCACACCCTCCCTGTAATCACATTTACTGTCACAGTACAGTGACAATAAAAATTGTGGTAAACATTGCATGGTTTGGATGTTTAGATTGTGTTGGTACATCAACATAAAATATACTGAGGACGATCAGCAGATTCCTTTCAAATATTTGGGTATGGAATATATTTAAATAATTTTTTTTCTTCAACCCAGTGTTTGTACAGAGAGATTAAAATGTGCATGTTGGTGCTTGTAAACAAGTTCAGTTCTACCTACCTTCAGTGTCTCCTTACTTACTGAGAAGCTTTTATCCACAGCAACTAACAAGGAGGAGACACCAGCAATTCTCATTCGGTGTCTATAGATTTTGAGTCTTAGGGCACTATTTTCAAGGCGAGTTGGGTTTGCATGAGTCGGACCAGGGACGTTCTTTGAAATTGCGTAAATCTGTAGGTAAAAGCAGAATTGCTTGCGGAATGCCAACACTTTTCCAGCATGGAGCACCGTGCCATAATGCCAAAGCGAGAACTAAGTGGCTCGGGGAACAAAACATTGAAATTTGTGGGTCCGTGGCCAGGAAAGTCCCCGGACCTTAATCCAATTGAAAATCCTCAAGGGTGGACAAACAAAAACCAACAAATTCTGACAAACTCCAAGCTCTCATTATGAAGAAATGGGTCGCCATCGGTCAGGATTTGGCCCAGAAGTTGATTGACAGCATGCCAGGGTGAATTGCAGAGGTCTTGGGGAAAAAATTGGTCAAACACTGCTAATATTGACTCTTAAACTTGCTGTAATTGTTAATAAAAGCCTTTTAAAACCTATAAATTTTTGTAATTACACGTCAATACACAACAGAAACAAGTGACAAAAAGATCTAAAAAACTTTCAAGCAGCAAACTTTGTGAAAAACAGTATTTGTGTCATTCTCAAAACTTTTGGCCATGACTGTACATTCTATGCTTGTCACGATACCGATTCTAAGGATGGTATTCGATACTATTTTCCATACTACAGGGGGAGGAAATACAAACACAGGATTTTTTTACTAATTTAATTTTTTTTTAATTATTAGAATATTTAAAAAGTCAGAACACCATATACTACATAAATAAATTAATGAATAAATACATTGAAAAATAGATAATAGTCCAACAGTATCAATAAATGCATGGATAATATGAAAAAAAAGATGGTCTCAATTCAAATCAAACTGCGAATTTTGGTGTGGCTGGTGAGAACGTGCACCAAATGACATGTACCAGTGCATCAGCATATTACGTTGAAGCCGCAACCTCGATACATATTCAAAGTGTATGCTTTGCTTGGCAAATACAAGCAAATTAATATAAAATCGCCAGGGCAACAGCCATCATGTCCCTCTAATTTCACACAAACACAGTCCACAGCAGCAGATCTGCTTCCTGTATTTATTGTTGCTCCCGCTGCGATACCAATCAGTTGAGAGAACGTTCAGTGATTGCCATTGTGAAACACTGCAGCACAGCACACGGTGACACAACACAATGTGTCCTCTACATTTCACCATCACCTTGGTGAGCAGTGGGCAAAGGCTCCCGGGATGGCACTTTGCTCAGTGACAAAAGATCTAAAACATGCCTCATTCTCCGCCACTAAGATGTTCTACCATAACCATCAGAGAAGGTGGTCCAAATTTCTCTTAATTACATCCCCTTACAAAGTAATTAATCCAATCAGTACATCTATTTACTGCTCCATCAAAAGAGCACACTCTTATACCCAGCTCCAATTTGGTCTTGAGCTTTAAACTTGGTGGTAGCAGCCTAGTGTGTAACACACTCGCCTGTGAACCAGAAGACCCAGGTTCAAATCCCGCTTACTACCATTGTGTCCCTGAGCAAGACACTTAACCCTGAGTGTCTACAGGGGGGGGACTGTCCCTGTAACTACTGATTGTAAGTTGCTCTGGATAAGGGCGTCTGATAAATGCTGTAAATGTAAATTTGTCAGGTAGCCCACAGGATACCCCAATAGCATCTATAAATATGTGTGGATCCAGAGAACTCCCCCCGCCCACCTGCCATGACCCCTCCAGCTGAGAGCAGATAGAAAGGCATGAGCAAGTGGGTTCATGCACAGCTTCCCATCCAGGATTTGGCCAAGGAAGGTCGGAGTCTGCAATCCTTGGTATGCTCTTTTAGCACTATGGTCCAAAAAAACAATCAGGAGAATGTCAGAATTTTATGTAATATCTATCAATAGGTAATTTACAAACATCCTTTCCACCCTTTCACGTCTCCAATGAAGCATGTATGGTTACCAGAATAACTGGTCATGTTCCTAAGTCTAGGGGTCTAAGAAACATGACAAGGTTGTGGAGAGGACGATGTCCACTATTACACACACAACCAAACAAAGCATACAAACAGTGCTTTTATTCACAGTGAGCTAACAGGTTCAATAAAACAGTGAACTCAGCACAGCTAACCAACATCAGTACAGTAAAAGAAGGCGCTGGTCCAGCGGGGACAACTCAAACATGCACAAAAGTTAACAAAAAGGGGCACATAAAGCTAACAGGCTAACACAGGCTAACAACAAAGGGTCTATCACACAAAGCATCAAGACACACAGATCTCCTGGACCCTGGGGACCTCCCAAAAGAATGGGCACTGTGCGTACCTAGACAGCAACAACATTCATGAAGTATATCAATCGGAATATATTTAACACTTACACACGCACATGCGTACACATTGCACAAACAATACAAAATGTATAAATACATTATAATTTTTCTTCGTCTAACACCTAACAATCTCTGAGCATGCTCTTCACTGACAAGTCTGAGCCTTATCAGGGCTCTTAGTTTGTAAACTCAATATTCTATAGAAATCGAACGAGAATTGCTGGTGTCTTCCTCTTGTAAGTCGCTTTGGATAAAAGCGTCTGCTAAATAAAGTAAGTAAAAGGAATTTAGACCTCATCAAAGCACTGAGAGAGTGCTGGTTAAAGTGGTTAATGACCTGACCTGCTGTTGGCCTCTGATCAAGGCCGCATCTCGCTGCTTGTCCTGCTTGACCTGAGTGCAGAGTTTGACACTATTGATCACGCTACTCTCCTCAACAGGTTAGAGAATGTTGTTGATATTAAGGGAATAGCCCTTGTATGGTTCAGATATCTGACCAATCGGCATCAGTTTGTGGACATCAATGGTGATTCGTCTTCACATAGTAAAGTAGAGTTTGGTGTTCCACAAGGTTCTGTCCTAGGTCTGTTGCTATTTTTCTTATACATGTTACCTTTAGGTCACGTCATTCACAAACATTGCTATGCTGAAGACACACAGTTGTATCTGTCAGCAATGCCAGACGAGAGGCAGCAGCTGAACTGAATAGAGAATTGTCTGAAGGACATTAGACAGTGGATGCTCCCCAATGTTCTTCTGTTAAATCCTGATAAGAGAGAAGCTCAAGCAGCCAGACACAACTGACTACATCATAACCCTGGATAGACTTTCTATCTCACCAAGTACTGAAGTAAAGGATCTAGGTGTCCTCATTGATGCAGGTCTCTCATTAGATTCGCAAGTAGATAATATCAGTAGGATGGCATTCTTTCACCTTAGAAATATTACAAAGATAAGAAACATCATCTCAATGCATGATGCAGAAAAGTTGGTCCATGTATTTATTACATCAAGGTTAGATTACCGCAACGCATTACTGTCTGGATGCTCTAGTAGGTGCATGAGTAAACTCCAGCTAGTTCAGAATGCTGCAGCCAGAGTTCTAACTAGAACTAGGAAATTTGACCACATCTGGCAGTCGGACACTAATAAAAGTCTGTTGCTGGGTATGAGACGAATGATCAACGAGATGCTAACCAACATCATTGACAAATTTGAATACCTTTATTTCCAAAACTGTCTGAAGGGAGATAACGGTGGCTCTGGAAGTTTTTGAAGGCAGACTGGCTGCACATGCACATTGCTAATCTAGTGATTGATCATGATGGTAAGATAACTGAGCTCCAAGCTAATGTTAGCGCGCTAACGGCACAGGTCGATTACCTGTCCAAGAGATGTGAAGACCTGGAAAGTCGCTCCAGATTGAATAATGTTCGCTTGGTGCGACTCCCAGAAGGTCTGGAGGGCCCACGGCCAACAGAGTTTGTGGCTCAATTCCTGCAGGACCTACTTGGACTGGGTGAGAAACCTGTGCTGGATCGTGCCCAATGTACTTTTTACGTCCCTTGGCCCAAAGATGGTGAACAGCAGCATCCCGTCAAATGCTACAGATTCAAACAGTCTCGGCAAAACCTCTGATCCCCTGGAAATTAACAAAGCTTTTAAGGAATTTTCTGTCTCTTTACTCCTCTGATCTTACATCTTCTCCTGCTGAGTTTGATCATTTATTTGACAAATTGCATATTCCCTCCATTGACCAATCCGTTGCTGAGGATTTAGAGAAACCAGTTACCAGAACTTAGAACGGCACTGATGTCTCAACAAAGCGGAAAATCTATTTTATAGAAAGTTCTGGGATAAACTGGACCCATTATAACTAGACATGTATAATGAATCTTTTGACTCTGGCTGCCTTCCTCAAACCCTTTCACAATCTACCATCTCACTGCTTTTAAAAAAGGGCCAAATTCTGTTGTGGCCATCGCCTCAACTAGGCAGGGTCGCCCCTTAAGCCCGTTATTATTTGCGCTGCAGTTGAACCTCTTTCAATTGCACTTAGGTCTAATACTCAGATTACTGGAATTGTTAGGAATGGGCGGGAGGTGAGAGTGTCCCTTTATGCAGATGGTCTCTTGTTATGTATCTCTAACCTACCAATTTCTCTTCAAGCATTCTCTCAGATTTCTGGTTATAAATTGAATTTGAATAAAAGTGAATTCTTTCCCATTAGTATTGCTGCTAAGAATTACCCTCTTTATAGCTTACTCTTCAACATTGGCCACCATGACTTTACATATCTTGGAGTCTGTGTCACCACTAAATTTCAGGATCTTTTAAAGGCAAATTTTGTTTTGAGAGGATTGTGAACGGTGGTCCATTCTTAATCTGTCAGTGTTAATACGGCGAAAATGAATATTCTACCATGTTTTTCTTACTTATTTCAATGCATACAAATATTTCTGCCTCAGTCATTTTTTCAGAAATTGACTCTGTGATCTCTGAGTTTATCTGGAACAAGAAGGTTTGTAAATACTACGCAGACAGTATTTACAAAGACCAAGAAAACTTGGTGGGTTAGCCTTACCACATTTCAGGTTATATTATTGGGCATCTAATATTAGGATCCCCAAATACTGGCTTCAGTCCGAAGCATCAGAGGATCAAATCAATTGGTTGGCAATAGAAGCAAATTTGGTCAAACCTGTGTCTCTGAAGGCTTTAGTGTACTCTCCTGTTGTCTTCCACTTTACCTTATACCAAGAATAGGATTGGTCTATACTTCTCTCAGAATCTGGGCGGAGCTTAAACGTTACTTTGGGTTACAAACTTCTTGCGCCTACGCCCCGCTGGCTGCAAATCACAATTTCCTCCATCTTTGGTTGATGATCTGTTCTCTATGTGGTCAAAAGCTGGCATTCCTTGGTCTAAAGACCTATAAATAGACAATGTATTTGCCTCTTTCTCACAACTGCTTCATAAATATTCTCTTCCTCAGCATCATTTCTTTAGATACTTGCAGGTGAGTAGCTTTGCTCATCATTCTTTCCCCATATTTACCAATCTACCCACAGACTCTGTATTAGATGACCTTCTTAAACCAACTCCATCTCTGAAAGGTCCAGTTTGTTGTATTTATAATCAAATTTTTAATTTATGCGCCAATTCACTAACCCCTCTGAAGATACTTTGGGAGGAGGATTTGGGACAGGAAATTCCTGATGAGATTTGGGAGGAGGTTCTGCTGCGAGTTCATGGATCATCCATTTGCGATAGACTTGGCCTCATACAGCTTAAGATCTTACACCGTTCATATTACACTAAGGTGCGGTTGACACAAATCTATGAGGGCGTCAGTCCATTGTGTGACCGATGTCAGCAGTCCTATGCCAATATTATTCATATGTTCTGGCTTTGCCCTTCTTTACACCAGTACTGGACTGAGATATTGTCAGGATTTGTGGGGGAAAAGAGAAGAGGGGCATTGTTTGGGGTTTTCTCCTCACCTCCTTCGCTGTCTGCCCATCAAAGGGACTTTTCTACCTAACTGGCGAGAAGATTAATTATGACAAACTAGAAATCCTCTAAACCTCCCAACCGAATTCACTGGATACGAGATAATCTTTGTTTCGTTAAACTGGAAAGGACGCGACTTTCCCTTTTCTCGATCTGGTTCAGAGTAAGAATTTCTGGGTGGAGCTCTGCAGTGGTGGGTTTAAATTTTCTCCATTTGTTTTTGTATAGGTTGATTATGGGGGTGATTGTAGGCTGTTTTTGTGTGTGTAGTATCTGTACATATACATATAGATATTCTCCTTGGTTGTTTTATTTAATTATTATTATTTATGTTTATTGGGGTCTAGAGTGGGATATTGTTTGAGCTGTGTTGTTTTGTAACCTCTTGAGAATATTGTTATTGCTCATGCTCTGATTCCAATAAATACAATCACACTGATGATGTCCAATTTGTGATCAACAGTCACAGTCTGTGTGTCAATAAGTCAGTTTTCCTTCAAATCTTGTTAAAATATGTATTGTAAATCACTTTGGTTGACTGCTGCGGCTTTTAAATGTGCTCAATAAAGACAACTCATACAAAATGCAGCAGCACGACTGATCTTCAACCTTCCCAAATTCTCCCACACCGCCCCTCTGCTACGTTCCCTCCACTGGCTCCCAGTACCTGCACGCATCAGGGTCAAAATACTGATGCTGGCCTACAAAGCCAAACATGGAGTAGCACCATCCTACCTCACAGCCCTTATTACACCTCACACTACTACCTCGTATACTCCGAGCCTCCAGTACTGCTTGCCTGGTCCCTCCATCTCTGAAGGTACAAGGAAGACGCTCATCTAGACTCTTCTCTGTCTTGGCCCCTCGGTGGTGGAATGAACTTCCAGCTCAGTCACTGAGCACCTTCAAACGACATCTCTTTAGAGAATATTTAGATTAACTTGTAACTTTCTTATTGTCGAACTTGTGTACAGAATCTACAACAGGGTGAATAAAAAGATTGTATTCATAGTTGGGGTCCTAGTGAACCGGAATTGATCTCTTCATCGATGTTAACTTGAATGCACGTTGTAAGTCGCTCTGGATTAGGGCCGTAAATGTAAATGTAATAAAGAATCTGCCTGAACTTGACTCCTGGCTACGTAGGCAAACGGGTTTTACCCTTCATGGGAATGTTGAGTTACTGCCCGCAACAGGAACTTCAGCATACTAGTCACGCGCAAACAGCATCCCTTCGGTTTTGATTTACAGAAGTTTTTTTTTTGTGAACTAATATTTTTTTCTTAATTGCAGTGGTACGAAAAAAAAAAAAAAATTAACATAACTCCACGTGTGTTCATTCATAGTTTTGATGCCTTCAGGGAGAATCTACCAACGTAAATGGTCATGAAAATAAAGGAAACACATTGAATGAGAAGGTGCGTCCAAACTTTTGGCCTGTTCGGTACATGTCTCAGCATGGAATACTGTCAATAATGTTAATTGCTTTTATTTGAAAAGGCGGCCCATATTTTCCACAGAACGAAATGTCCTGGTTCCAACGAACCAAACTCCGCCTCTCCGAATCCTGTGCACAATAGACTGTACACAGAGGCATCTGGCCTGGCATGGCTTTCCCTGCGCCGGCGCGTGTTTGCTCAAGGTGTACGGACCAGAATGGAGATATACATCATAATGGAACAAAAGCAGGCGCGCGGCTGAGGGACCTGCAGCAGCAGCAGCAGCTCGCGTGAACCCTGCGCCAGAAGGAGCATGAGGGTCAGCTCGTGCCGAGTGCTGGCCTTCAGCCTGCCGGTCGCGGTGGTCCTGGTCTACGCGCTGCTGGCCAACAAGGCCACGCGGTTCGGTGCGGAGGAGCTCGCCCGAGACCGCCAGAGCCTCTCCATGCAGAACCAGGAGCTTCTGCTGAGGCTCAGCAAGCTGGAGGGGGGAAATCGACAAGCTCGGTGAGCCGAGGCTTCACACCTTTACCTCCCTAAGCTCGGGCATGTCTGGAGACCAGGCTTCACAAGCCTTTTTTTTTTTTTTCTCCATTCCTCAGTGCGCTCGGTGGACGAAAAGGTTCCTCAGCAAAAGGCGGCCGGAGTGGTTCCAGAGAGGACGGAGAAGCAGGGACAAGCGAGAAGGCTGTTCCCAGACTCGTTCCTCTTCCAGAACTGGAGGGCCAGCCTCTCGGAGCAGGAGCAGAGGGAGGCCGAGGCGCTCTTCCAGCGGTTCGGCTACAACGTGTACCTCAGCGACCGCCTGGCCCTGGACCGGGCCCTGCCCGACACCAGGCCCGCCGGCTGTTCGCGGGCGCGGTACCCCGCGGCCCTGCCCAGCCTCAGCGTGGTGCTCATCTACCTGACCGAGGCGCTGTCCGTCATCCAGCGCGCCGTCACCAGCGTGGTGAACCGGACGCCGCCTCACCTGCTGAGGGACATCGTCCTGGTGGACGACCACAGCGACAACGGTCCGTTCGCGGCGTTTCAAAATAAACCTCCACCCGACCCGACCAGACCCGATTATCTTTCGCAAGCGTGGCGCGGCGTGGGTTTTTACACAACGGCGTGGGTTTTTCTCAACGCACGTTAAATTAGGATTTTCAGTAAATCGTTCCTTCTGTTCGGAGCTCTTATTTTGAAACGCGGCGTGCTGTCTGCCACGCCCCCCTTAAAACTCGAAGCGTTTACCAGACGCCCTTATCCAGAGCGACTTACAATCAGTAGTTACACTGACAGTCCCCCCCTGGAGACACTCAGGGTTAAGTGTCTTGCTCAGGGACACAATGGTAGTAAGTGGGATTTGAACCTAAGTCTTCTGGTTCATAGGCGAGTGTGTTACCCACTAGGCTACTACCACCCCCTCTTTAAATTTCACTGTGTGCACCGTGTGCTGTGCTGCAGTGTATCACAAGTGACAATCACATGGCAAGACTTTTTCAAAAGCATTTTTTTTAATATAACCTATAAAAAAAACCATATTTTTACTATTCTAAATTATGCGAACTGCATGGTGTAATCTTGTGTTTCAGGCCAAATTGAGCTAAATTATCATGAATTTTTATTTTTTTTTATACCTTCAGATACTTTTGCTTATTGGCCAGAACATTAATGAACCTGTTGTTTGTGAGAAACTCCCCATGGAATCTGTCAGCAGTTACTCACCCAGTCAGACTTGCTAGCCAACATAAAGGGATGCTCTGTACCATAATCCAGAAAAATGCATTAGTCGTTATGTGGCTGACACCGAGCATTTTTCCCGGCAGAGGATCTGCAAGACAAGCTGGACGACTTCATCCAGTCGATCCACGTGAACAGACCCGGCCTGCTGAAGAAGGTGAGACACTCCCAGACGCTGGGCCTGGCTCAGGCCCGGCTCACAGGGTGGAAGGCTGCCACTGGGGATGTGGTCGCCATATTGGATGCTCATATTGAGGTCCATGTGAACTGGTAAGTTCAGAGTCTCTCGGCCTTCCGGCAGTCGCTACGTTTTGATGGAATGCTTGATTGACATGAGCAGGGCGGAGCCACTTTTAGCTCGGATCAAGGCGAACAGAACGGTGATTTTGACGCCGGTGTTCGACAAAGTGAACTTCTACGACTTGGAACTGGACAACTACATGACCTCGGCTCACGGATTTGACTGGGCATTGTGGTGCACGTATGAGTCCTTGCCCCCTGACTGGTATTCTCACAACCAAACCCTCCCAGCAAAGTGAGTTTCTGTCTTGGGCTTATATGTATATATATATGTGTGTGTGTGTGTGTTTATATATCCACAGTGTTCACACACACACACACACACACACACACACACACATATTCATGTATCCACTCTGTACATTAATCATACATATACCCATTGTACATGTGCAGATAAATACATATACCTATTATACCTAAGTATAAAATATATACATTCCAATACATACATCCATTGTTTCTAGATTGTATAGTGTACATTTTATACTTTATTGTTGTATAGTTTTTTTAATTTTCGCCTTTTGTTCTATCCACTTTCTGCTGTGACATGCAATTTCCCACATGTGGGACTAATAAAGGTTTATCTTATCTTATCTTACTCTGGGTCATTAATATGATGTTTGTCTGTAACTTGGCAGGAGCCCGTCTGTGATGGGAATTGTCGTGGCCGATCGGCTCTTCTTCGGCGAGATCGGCGCCCTGGATGGCGGGATGAGCGTGTACGGCGGGGAGAACGTGGAGCTGGGGATTCGCGTAGGTACCGCGGCGTGACGGGCAGGGCCGCGCTCGCCGGGCCGAGCGATTCACGGTGGGCCGCTGGTTGCAGGTGTGGCTGTGCGGAGGCAGCATCGAGGTGGTTCCCTGCTCCAAAATCGCCCACATCGAGAGGGCGCACAAGCCCTACATGCCCGACCTCAGCGTCCCGATGAAGCGCAACGCGCTGCGGGTGGCCGAGGTGTGGCTGGACGAGTACAAGCACAACGTCAACATGGCGTGGGGTCTCCCACTGAGGGTGAGCATCACCGGCTCCTTCCTTCATGAGATGGGGGGAAAAAAAAGTCCCGGCTTTGACGGGAGCCCCACTGATCTCAGGACCACGGCATCGACATCGGGGACGTTTCGGAGAGGAGGAAGCTGAGGGAGAGACTGAAGTGCAGGCCTTTCCGGTGGTACCTGGAGAACGTCTACCCACAGTTAGACCCTCTGACCACCATACTGGGCTATGGAAGCGTGAGTCCACAAAAAAAACACCCCAAAAAAGTAGGTATCTGACGAGATCCGAGCAATTGACGGTGACGCGTGTTCTCTCCCTCTGTCGCAAATGTCAGCTGGTGAACGAGCTCCAGACAGATGTCTGTGTCGATCAAGGCCCGGTCCCCGGAAGCACGCCGATCCTGTACGTCTGTCACGGCCAGAGCAGCCAGGTTGGGTTCCCGCCTCTTTCGCTTTGTGACAAAAGAGCGCCGGCCGAAGCCACAGCCCTGCCGCCTTCTGTCCCCTTCTCTCCCCTTCTGTCCCCCCGTAGCTCTGCTACTACCACTCGAGCGGCGAGATCCACGTCGGGTACCTCAGATCTCGCAGGAGCGACAGCAACCGCTGCCTGGTGGACCCCGGCACCGGGCGCCTGCCCCGGCTTCACGACTGCTTCCAGGGAGACCGCAGAGCCCCCAACCGGCACTGGGACTTCCAGCAGGTGACGCGCTTAGTTCCGCGGCGAGGGCCTGGCGCTTCCGTTTTTTCCGACCCTCTCGCTCTGCTGTGTCGCCGCAGGGACGCGCCATACGGAACCGGGACACCGGCCGGTGTCTGGAGGTTTCCCGGGCGGCGGACGGCGGCCACCGGCTGGTGGTGCAGGAGTGCGGAGGACAGGGCTGGAGCATTGCAAACGTCGTCAGGAGCTTCTGAGGCAACTTCGCGGAGATGCTCGGAGGGGTCCGTTCATTTCAAAGACGCTTGAAATCCACAATTACTGAAATCATATTTTGTCAAATTGCTGTGGGTCTTCTTACAGGAAAAAGGAGGGGTCAGATTTTGTCTTTATTCTTATTTATTGAATTACCAACACAAATGGAAAATAAATAATTAAAAATAAAACTTTAAAAAGCAGAACCGGTATCATCTTCGGGATGCCACGCGCCTCAAAGTTTGTCTACTCTCCACTTTTGGCGACGAACTCGTCCCATTTCTTCTGCCACATTTCCAGGCCGCGGTCCTTCAGCCGCGGGCTCAGGGAGCTGAACCTGCAAACGATGCACCGGTCACCTCCACCACGTCCCTTCACAGGGTTCTGACCACGCGGACGGCACCACTCACCTAATTGAGTTCATCGCCAGTTCCTTCAGGGTCCCTAGGTCGGCGCTTAGGCCGCCTAAACCCACAAAGGCCTCGTAGAAGTCGTAAGAGAGCCCGGCTGTCCCGAATAAGGTAGGGTCGTCCGAGCTGATGACCATCGGGTGTCCCTCGGCCAAGAGCACAGAGGCCGGGTGGTTCCTCATGTCTGTGACCAGCTTCAGGACCTGGGACACAGGATGCAGACCGCGATTGAAACAAGAAGAAGACTCAATTTAGTCTCAACATAATAAGAATATGCCATTTTCTAGTCAGTCCATTCTATTAATATCGTGTCCATGAGAGCGGACATAGCGTACGTTTTAGACTCAATATGTTCGTCAACTAACCTGTATGACATGATGAAAACGATACGAGGCGTAAATGCTGGTCAGCTATAATAAAAATGAGACTAAATGTGGTTTACAATAAAAGGAGACTAGACGTTTATTCTCGATTAATTGCGTTATTATTATGCCGTATTACTGTTTCCTGTGTCTCCCATTCGGCCGCACAGATGACATCACTTCCTCATTTCAGAATGTTTGTGGTGGGTTATCAGCTGGCTGAAGAAAATGATGAAGCAACTTTCTTTTCATAGAATAAATAAATAAAATGAGCCTGGATGTAACTAATAGTGAAATGAAGTGATCGTCATTGTGAAACACTGCAGCACAGCACACGGTGTCACCACGAAATGTGTCCTCTGCATTTAACCATAACCCTGAGTGAGCAGTGGGCGGCCATGACAGGCGCCCGGGGAGCAGTGTGTGGGGACGGTGCTTTGCTCAGTGGCACCTCAGTGGCACCTTGGCGGATCGGGATGGCATCCGGCAACCTTCTTATTACGGGGGCCGGTTCCTTAACCGCTAGGCCACCGCTGCCCCCAATAATAAAAACTAAAATGAGAGCTTGACGCAAAGTCTCAACTAAAAGTAACAACTACAGCGTGCATGATGGGATTTTAAAGGTGCTACTCACCTGGTTGGAGATGGGACACACCTCCACAGCCACTCCCTGCTTTCTGGAAAGGTCCTTGGCCAGCGGGTGGCGTGTGAGGGCGTAGCCGTGGCCAATTCGGCTGGTGTTGAAAAGCAACGCGTCCAGCAGGTTAATGTCCACGTCCGTCCCCTCCTGGTCTTCTCGTGCAATAAACACACACAGACACGACACGCTTAAGACTGAGAACTCCGCCCCACCTCCGTAATCTGGTCTGCGGCGGCCCGTACCCGTCTCGCCCGCGTGGAAGAAGTAGGGCAGAGTGACGCCGAGGCGCGCGGGCAGCGCCAGAGCCTCCCTGTAGAACCAGAGGGGGCGCCCTTCGTCCTCTCTTCCCACCTGCGGCACAGAAGACACCGGTCAGGAGGAGCTGTCAGGGTGGAAGTAGCCTAGTGTGTAACACACTCGCCTATGAACCAGAAGACCCAGGTTCAAACCCCACTTACTACCATCGTGTCCCTGAGCAAGACACTTAACCCTGAGTGTCTCCAGGGGGGGACTGTCCCTGTAACTACTGATTGTAAGTCTCTCTGGATAAGGGCGTCTGGTAAATGCTGTAAATGTAAATGTATCGGCACGCTGCATCTCACCAGGTCAAAACCGGCAACGACGTCTGGGAACTTCTCCTGGAGCTCCATGGCCTCCATGACGGCTGCTTTTATTGCCGACACGCCGAGAACTCTGCAAAGGTTCACACAGGGTTGGTAAAATTGAACTTTTTATCACATTTATTAATTACTATTCTGCCCTACAGTAATGAACGAATAGTTTATGTGTTGCTATGGGTTCATCTGCCAACCGGTTATAAGTAAACATACGACACTTACCTATGAGCCGATAAAACGATTCTCATTCCTAAAAAGTCGGGGTGCTCGGCGCGGAACCGTTCGCTCAAGTCTTTGCAGGTTTTGAGGGACCAAGTCCGGTCATGGGTGCTTCCGTCCAGTTCGTACGTCTGGAAGGCAGAATGGGAATAGGTTACACTTCAATGCCCGAGAGCCCGGTGCCCTCGGGGGGTCACAGCGCCCACTGACCCGGGACAAGCCGGCCCTGATCTCTAGGTACATGACGTTGTCGGCGTAGAACTGCTCCAGGCCCTGGTACAGGTAGTCTCTGAACACGGGCGCGTACGTGACCAGGCCTGAGATCGCGAGGAAGGCGTCGTCGAAGCGGTCCCAGACGGCGTCCTGAGTCGGGTACGCGGCCTCGGGGTTCTCCGTGAACAGGCTGAGGTTCCGCGCTAAACTACGGGGAATCAAACATGGGTGTAGAAGATCATCAAGACCATCAGCTCGTGCTCACAACCTCTGGGCCCGGCGCGAACCTGGCGTCGAGCTCGGCGGGGTCGGCCGCGGCGGCCCGGAGGCTCGCCAGCAGCTGCCAGTTGAAGCAGTCCCAGCGCGGGAACGGCCGCTGGGCGGAGAACAGGAAGCGCACCGAGCCCCCCCACGTGAAGCAGACGTAGCAGTGCGGCCGGTACGTCACATTCTTCACCAGCCAATCGACGCTCACCATGGCAGAGCTGTGCACGTGCAGGGCGCCCCCTGATGAGGCACAGACAACTTCCTGTTTCATTTCTGGGACAATACGAGCCAGGCGGAGCTCCGCCTTTTCTTCTCACCTTTCGGCATCTTCTGCAGCAGCTTGAAGATGGGGCTTCTCTGAATGAGTGGCCGCGCCCTGAAGAAGTGCATGGCGGGCGGGAACGGTGCCGCGCCCGCCTCCTGCCGCTTCAGCCTGTGCAGAAGGGCGTCCAGCCGCAGCTCGGCCGGCGTCAGGACCAGCCCGCCCCCCGTTCTCTGGGACGCCTCCTGCCTCATCATGGCTTCCCTCTGGCCAGGGTCGGGCGCGCCGGCGCACGGGTTCAGAGACACCAGCAACCAGAAATGGACCAGCGCCAGCCCCGAGCTCCGCCCGCCGGGGGCCACCGCGCCCATCGTCAGTGCTGTCATCAAACACGACTGTGGGGGAAAAAAAGAACATTGAAGACCCAGGTTCAAATCCCACTTACTACCATTGTGTCCCTGAGCAAGACACTTAACCCTGAGTGTCTCCAGGGGGGGACTGTCCCTGTCACTACTGACTGTAAGTCGCTCTGGATAAGGGCCTCTGGTAAATACCGTAAATGTAAATGGAATGAAATCGATTAAGGTCAGGTGATCCTTCTCAAATAATTTTCATGCTGAAATGAGAACATTCTGGCCTTTGAGGGTCGTTACTTTACTTTAATTTACTTTTTTTTTTACTTACTTATTTTACTTACAAGAGGAAGACACCAGCAATTCTCATTCGGTTTCTATAGATTGTGAGTAAAAAAACGTTAAGAGCCCTGATAAGGCCGAACTTGTCAAGCAATGAACATGCAGGGGAACTGTTAAGCGCCAGACGATATTTTTGTGAGTGTGTGTTAGACTTTTTGAACAAGTGGGTTTTCAACTGCTTCTTAAAGGTGGTTGTAGTCTCGGCTAGTCGTATGGAGCAGGGAAAGTTGTTCCACCAGACAGGGACACCAAAGGAGAACAGAGTCGATTAGGATCGGAGACCCCGTGAAGGGGGAAATTCGTTTGCATCATTACAAAAATGTATAAAGTCATTAACAAAATGGACAGACGAGCTGCACCGTCCCCGCAGGACCAATCTAGACAGCTGGGATTATTTGGCCACTTCTTCTCCATTCAGAGAAGCTGAAAAAAGGCAAACAACAGGACGGCAGCACACTCGCACACACCAGCACTAAAATGAACCGGGGTACGGCGACCTGGGGCGGGGTGCACACGGAAACATCTAGCTGAGCTTCCGACGAGAAAACGATGGACGGATAACAGGCGTTCAGGGTGGTAGTAGCCTAGTGCGTAACAAACTCGCCTATGAACCCAAACACCCGGGCTCGAACCCCACTTACTACCATCGTGTCCCTGAGCAAGACACGTTACCCTGAGAGTATCCAGGGGGACACTGTCCCTGTAACTAAATGTAAATGCTGTAAATGTAAATGTAAATGCACGCTCACCACCGCCAGGCGACCCGGTGCGGCTCCGGCCGGTGCGCGGTGCGCGTCCTCTCCATGGCGCTCCGGTCTCCACGGGACGCGCCGACGACGCGCCGCCCAGGAAGCAGGAGCGCGACGCGGGTGGCGTCGCGTCGCGTCGCTCAGGCCGGACGCGACACGTCCGCGCCGCTGCGCGCTGCTAAAACGGGAACTTTTATTAAAGCAATAAGCCGCCCGAGGCCGCGCGTTATGGCGACATCACGGGTCAGTGCGTGACGCGCTGCCTTTTCTCCTTTTTCACCCCCATTCATTTGATTAGTTCGGGATAAGCAATACGCTTCCAATCACGTTTTATTGAGCATCATAAATTTGGCTGCAAGAAAAAACAAAAAAAAAAAACATCTTTTATAGCCTTATAATTAAATTTTATTTCTCTGGCTCCAGTTTGTCTTCGTGTTTGATCTTGTGCACCACAAAAAAAAAAAAAAAAAAAAAAAACACTGAAATCGCTGCTCTACTAATTTCATCTTTAATGACAACATGCAGGCCACCAACAACACCAGCATTTATTTGTACATCAACGCATTCTTTGCACACGGGACAAAGCAGCATCAGCACGTTAAGAGTGTGAACATTGGATTCTGCAACGTGGGATTTCTTCCCTCGACGCCCCACTAAATGTTGACCAGACGTGGCCCGAGTGGCCGGTGACCACGAACCAGAGACTTCTTTCACGCTGGCAGATGACCAGCCATTGTCCAGATCACGGTCATGTGAAATCTATTATTCACAAACAAAACCACTCACAACACACACACACACACGGTCTTTTCTTCAGCTTGAGGGGAAATGCAGGCCGCTGCAGTCGAACACAGGAATGTTTTACACAACATTAATAAAATAACATCCAATAAACATCGGGAGAAAACAAGGGGCCGTTCGCCCCCGCCTGCGCAGCCACGTCTTGCTAAATGCCTAGTCCAGGAACTTCCGGTTCTGGTTGGCGCCGAACAGTGCCACCCTGATCTCTGGCATCATCTGGAACAAGAGCGAGAGAGAGAGAGAGAAAAGCACATGAGAACATGACGCGTCATCAGATAGTCAAGTACAGCAGGGGCGGGGCAGAAGATGCTAAGATTCTGAGAAGCAAGTTTTGAGCCCAGCAACGTCCAGATTTCTCCACACCAGCTGAGAATCTGGCACATCAGCCAACGGTGGGTTCAGTCATGGTTTCCACGGATACCACTCGTAAAAATATTCTACAAATTCGGTCCAGTAAAAAAAAAAAAAAAAAAAAAAAAAAAAGGTGGCATTTGACTGCGCCCTCAGAACACAGCTATGCTCTGGACAATCCTTCGCCGATGTTCAGCCACAGGGCCAGATGCAGCATGGGGCAGCGGTGGCCTAGCGGTTAAGGAAGCGGCCCCGTAATCAGAAGGTTGCCGGTTCGAATCCCGATCCGCCAAAGTTGCCACTGAGGTCCCTTTGATCAAAGCACTGTCCCCACACACTGCTCCCTGGGCGCCTGTCATGGCTGCCCACTGCTCACTCAGGGTGATGGTTAAATGCAGAGGACACATTTCGTTGTATCACCGTGTGCTGTGAATCACAATCACTTCACTTTAAGCATTCCGACATGGTTTTATTCAGTTAGTTAAAGGCATTGTTTGATTATTAGCCTGATTATTTGGTACGTAGTTATTTTTCTGTGCCTGGTGAGACTCTCCCTATAACAGTATTTCCTGGTGAGAGTCCCAGCGTGTCTGCAGAACTGGCCACTTGTCTCCATCGGGGGCAGTGGTGGTCTAGCGGATATGGAAACAGACCCATAATCCCAAGGTTGCCGGTTCAAATCCCGAGCCGCAAGGTGCCACTGAGCAAAAGCACCGTCCCACCACACTGCTGTCCGGGCGTCTGCTGTCATGGCTGCCCACTGCTCACCAAGGGGGATGGGTTAAATACAGACGGCACATTTCGTTGTGTCACCGTGAGCTGTGCTTCAGTGTTTCACAATGACAATCAGTTCACTTTCGCTTTTCTTTCTTTAATTCATTTCTTTGCTGCACCTCTCTGTACCTGCTGAGCCATGAGGTCCAGCCTGCTCTCCAGGGTGTTGGAGACCTTGATCTTCCCGTCACCATTGTAGATTTCAATACCACCGCAGCTGCAAACACACGAGCAGACCCAGTGAGTATGGGCACGGCCGTGATGACGGTCACAGCGCAGGGTGGGCAGATCCACAGGCTACATACATCTCTGGGGAGAGGAAGTTCTCCTGATCCACACGGACCTCCAAGTTGTTCTTAGCAACTGCTTTGTAGGCAGGAATGTTCTTCTGAACTGAGGCCTGAAAAAAAAACAAAAAAAAAAACAAAAAAAAAACGATATCATCAAATTTTAACAAATTCAGACAGGAGACAGGAAGTTCCAGTCATAATTCTATAATCACGGCCACCGCCTCGGGGAAGTTCTGTGGGGAAGTTCTAAGCAGCTCCACTTATTCAGAAATGAATTAAAACCACTAAAACCCCATGACTCTAAAACGGAGCCATGAAATTATGAAATGTATTGAGAAGCACACAGAGAGTGAAGACTGACCTGCACCAAAGCCAGGTCCTGCTTGCGGCATCGGATGGTCACTCTGGGCTCCAGCAGCTGGAAGAAACCCTGAAAACAGAGGCAGAAAAAGAGGGAAAGTCAGACTGGGCCTGTACACCAGCGCAGCTCTTTACCGCCCCCTAGCAGTCAATGGGGAACAATGGCTGCGTGACCGCCATGCAACCAATGAACAAGGCTCAAACTCTCAAGACAGCAGAACAGAAGCGACTAGACTAGAATATATACACTCTCTAAATAGGGTCTCACCTGTAGAACAAGCCCATCCAGCAGTGCAGGGTACCTAGAGGGGTCTTTGGCAACGTTAGCCAGGCGCTGGCGAGCTTCGTTCAGCAACTCCTGTGCACACACACACACACACACACACACACACACACACACACACACACACACACTTATTTAGTTTCAACAAACCTAGTTCAATATAAACCAACTGATTATATTATTCAGGGTGGAAGAAATCATGAAAAAAAAAATCCTTGATAAATAAATACATGTATTAAAAAAAAAAAAAAAAAAAAAAAAAAGCAATAGGAATTCTCAAACAAACTGGTACATTTTAAGAAAGATGTACTACATATAGTAGTATATAGGAACTGCTGGATATGAATGAGATCCTTTAGGTGCTGATACAAATTTGTTGCACCGGCGCCAGACTCCATATCCATGGTGCTTTACGAAAGCAGCGCTGTTGTACGGGGTGAGTGTGGCCTTGTTCCGATAAAACCCCTGCAATAATATATTCTCTGTATTTATTTGGCTCACCAGCTGCCACGGAATAACAGGAGTTAGTGCCAGAGATTTATAAATGTTGTATATGTGGTCACAATCACCTGAGGACGGTAGCAGATATGTCCAAATCAAATTTAATGCTTTTATTTACAACCCGTGAAAAACCCATACGGAAAGGATAGGTACTAAAGACCGGAAGTTTGGGCTTGCTGAGCGATCATTTACCGCTCAAGCTTGACCCAACTGAAATTATGGAAAATGACGTAATATATTGTCGCTTAAATGTCTGGCGAGTGCAGAATTTAGCCATCTTGCTCCAAGCCCCGCCCCTTCCCTGTTTCTGATTGGCTTATTGGTTGAGAGTGACTGAGATCTGGTGTCAGGTCACTGGGAGAACCTGATATTTATTTATGTATTTTGCAGCCACGTCGATGCCACCAGCCCAGTGTTATTTGTTGAAACTATACATACGGACAGAACGTGCAAAACACTGAAGAAATGTGCTGAAATACACCAACCGAAATCATGTCATCGCGAGCTTTCAGCACCTTCAGTCTGGCCTGGTTCATCAGATTTGACATCTGGCTGTGGGTGAGAAGGGAATAAACTCCATCATTCCTCTCGCCGGACAGCAGAGATGCCAGAAATACGCGGGAAGTTCTAGATGGCAGCGAGGAAGTGACTCACATTTTCTTCTGCTGCTCGATCTGCTTCTCCTTCTTTTCGTAATACTCCATGATCTTCAAGCGCTGGGTTTGCACCAGGCGGCCTTTCTCGATGTTGAACTCCTCCTCTGCCTGTGGGGGCGAGGCAGATCATTTTACATCTCCAATTCACCCCTTTCATTTCGCAGCTGAAACCACAATTCAGTACCTTTGCATCAATTTCTTCTGCTTTCTCATTGGCCTCCTGTTCAATGAAAGCCATCATGTGCTTGATCTATCAAAGGAAAGGGGGAAAGGTGAGTACGTCTCAAACCAAGCATGGAAAATACTCACTGTGACACATTTACACAAATTTATGACTTTCGAAAGAATCAGTGGAACTCATAGTTTAAAACAAATAAATAAATAAATAAATCTGTTAAAAAACGAGGTGCTTAAGTAATCGATTTGTTTTTATTTATTTATTTATATATATATATATATATATATATATATATATATATATATATATATATATATATATATATACACACACACACACACACACACACACACGCATGTGTCATATGGACACCTGATCACGTGACCTCGTCCGTCCGTCCGTCCGTCCTATCGGCCAATCGCACGGCCACATACCACGTGACGTCAAATACAACCTGAATTTTTATTATAAGCGTTTACCATACACGGCGGTGATGACCAATTCTCTAATTATATTTTGGTCAGTAGTAATAACAGTTAAGTCCACTAAGCAAGAACTAAGCGTCTACTAGATGACTAAAAACGGTATTTTTCTCATTATGTGACGGCTTAATTCATATTTAAAATGACATGCTGATTTACAGTAACATAACAACGATGACGTCGTCGAGGACGACGACGATGATGATGATGATAATGATGTTGTTGTTCGGGGTGAAGGTTAAACGTCTCACCTGCTTCTGCACGTCCGCGTCGCTCAGCGCCATGGTGCCGGGATAAAGGAGGCTGCAGACGGGGGAAACCGGAGCGGATAACGACGAAACACCCTCGAACGCGACGACGAAGCCCGAACGGGACCTGAAGCGGACTCTTCAGCGCGAACAGCTGCCGCAGGGATCAGCTGATCCTCTCTGATCACGTGGTGACCGCGCACTTCCGGTCCTGAGCACCAGCGGCATAATAATAAAACTATTATAATAACCAAAAATATATATACATAAAACAAAAGCCGTGCTTTGTGAGAGATGGTTTATCTTTTTTTTTCCATTTGTCTGTTCACAGGCGGCCGTGTGTTGCGGCGCGGCGCCTGTTTCGCTTTTGGCCGCTAGGCGGCGCCGGCGCTCCCGGCGGTTGTGGACGCCACGGGGAGAAGAAGACGCGTTGACGTGGTGGAGGAGAGAAGCCGTCGCGGACATGGCTGCGCCCGCGGCGGAGGTGCCCGGCGTGAGGGAGCGCGTCCTCCGCCTGCTGGAGGAGGAGCTGGGCGGGGACGTGAGGTCGCTGAAGAAGGTCGGCGCGATGCTGGACCAGCTGGCGGCGGAGAACAGAGTTGTGGAGGAGCAGGTGGGTCTCTGGTTCTTGCGTCCTCGGTAGGTCCTCGGTTCGATGCCAGGTAGAAACAGACCCCTTTCGAACTACTACTGTGTCCCTGAGCAGGACACTTAACCCTGAGTGTCTCCAGGGGGACTGTCTCTGTCACTACTGATTGTAAGGCGCTCAGGTAAATGTAAATTGTGTTTATTGTGATCGTGTTGACCGTGTGGCCTGTCTGTTTTGCAGGTGCTGAGCGCGTCCAGCTCGGTGCCACTGCGGGTGGCCGCCGCGCTGTCCGCGGCTGAGGCGTCTCGGGCGGAGCTGCAGGGCCTCCTGCAGAAGGAGGCGGCTCTGTCGGCGAGGCTGCAGCGGCACCTCCACGGGGCCCGGGCGTGGACGGAGAGCCTGGGCGGAACGTTCGGCCAGCTGGACGCGATAGAGCGCCACATGAAGTACCTGCAGTGCCTGGGCCGCGTCGAGGAGCTCAGGTGAGTCCCGGCGGCGGAGGAGGTGAATGTCTCGGCGACGCCCGCCTCACGCCCGCCGCCTCTGTTCTGATGTTCACCCAGCGACGGCATCCAGCAGTGTCTGATGACCGGCAGCATGTGGGAGGCGGTCAGGGCCGTGGCCGCCATGGCCAGCCTGGACGTGAGCCTGCAGGAGTCCGGCTGCAGCCACCTGCGAGGATTCCTGAGGGAAACGCTGCGCTTCTGGCACAGGATCCTCAAAGACAGGCTGGACAGGTATTCACGTGCCCCGTGGGATTCTGGGACGGAACATCTGCATGTCCGAGCACGTTCTCTCCCTCCCTCTCTCTCTCAGCGATTTTGGGGAGGTGCTGACGCAACTCCACTGGCCCTTCACGTCACCCCCGACTCCGTCCCTCACCGCTCCCGCCAACGGCCAGGAGCTCGGCACGCAGCTGGAGGTGCTGGTGTCTCAGCTGGTGGCGCTGCAGAGCTCGTATCCTGCACCACTGCTCGAGGGGTGGTAGTAGCCTAGCGGGTAACACACTCGCCTATGAACCAGGAGACCCAGGTTCAAATCCCACCTACTACCATCGTGTCCCTGAGCAAGACACTTAACCCTGAGCGTCTCCGGGGGGACTGTCCCTATAACTACTGATTATAAGGGTGTCTGATAAATGCTGCAAATGTAAATGTAAATGCACCACAGCATTTACCAGACGCCCTTGTCCAGAGTGATATAAAGTGAAGTGATTGTCATTGTGAACCACAGCACATGGTGCACACGGTGAAATGTGTCCTCTGTATTTAACCGTCACCCTTGGTGAGCAGTGGGCGGCCATGACAGGCGCCCGGGGAGCAGTGTGTGGGGACGGTGCTTTGCTCAGTGGCACCTTGGCGGATCGGGATTCGAACCGGCAACCTTCTGATTATGGGGCCACAGTCCCCCCTGGAGACACTCGGGGTTAAGTGTCTCTTTCCTGCTCGAGTGACCAAACATGTTCTGTTTGCTTCTAAAGTTGATTTGTGCACATCGCTATTTTCCCTGACTCCCGTCCCAGCGATGATCTTACGGCAGAAAAGGAGGCGGCGAGCTCGCGTCCGGGCGTGGCGCACTCGTCCCCACTCTCCCTGCCCATCCAGATCATGCTGCTGCCCCTCAACAAGAGGTTCAGGTACCACTTCAGCGGAAACCGACAGACCAACTCGCTGAACAAGGTTGGAAGGTCTGAGCAGGAGAAGATGGGCTTCCCGCGCTGCAAACCTGTGACGCTAACGTCCCCTCCTCTCTTAACCAGCCGGAATGGTACCTGACGCAGGTTCTCATGTGGATGGGATACAACTCCGGCTTCATGGATGAGAAGATCCAGCCCATCCTGGATCATACGGGCATCGACATCAACGCCAAGGTATGAAGACGCACACAGATCAACTCGGGAGCACAATGTGCAGGTGTGATGAAATATAATGATCATCATTAGATTGGGCTAGGAGTTTTAATTGTGTTTTAATGGATTATTAAGAGGCTACAGTTATTGCATTGTATGTATTTTTTTTGTATGATACTCATGAGAAATTTGCAACATTGACAATTGTAATATAAAAGTGTGTGTATATATGCATATATATGTATATATATATGTGTGTGTGTGTGTATAGATATATATACACACACACACATAAATGTCAATATATAAGTGTTTATATATACAGTACAGGTCAAAAGTTTGGACACCTTCTCATTCAATGTGTTTTCATTATTTTCATGACCATTTACGTTGGTAGATTCTCACTGAAGGCATCAAAACTATGAATGAAGTGAGCTGGACCAACAAGTGCTAAACACCTCTGGGAACTCCTTTAAGACTGAAGTTCATCGAGAGAATGCCAAGAGTGTGCAAAGCAGGAATCAGAGCAAAGAAACTAGAATATAAAACATGTTTTCACTTATTTCACCTTTTTTTGTTAAGTACAGAACTCCACATGTGTTCATTCATAGTTTTGATGCCTTCAGTGAGAATCTACCAACGTAAATGGTCATGAAAATAAAGAAAAGACATTGAATGAGAAGGTGTCCAAACTTTTGGCCTGTACTGCATATATATGTGTGTTTGTGTTTTTATATATAACACACACATGTGTGTTTTGTGTGCATTTAAAATACATACTTTGGCAGTGCTATTTTCATTCCCAGCCTGGGTTCTTGTGTCTTTGTCCTCGGCGGCCAGGTGGAACTTTGTCGGGGGCTCCTGTCCCTCGCCCAGGAGAAGCTGGCGTCAGACGCGGCTCGTCTTCTGTATGACGACGCTCTCTTCTGCCACCTGGTGGACGAGGTGCTCCAGTTCGAGAAGGAGCTCCGGACCACCCACGCGTACCCCAGCTCTCTGCCCGGCGCGCTGCACGTCCTGCTGGACGAGTCCGTCTTTCAGAAGTGGCTCAGTGTGGAGCGGAAAAGTGAGTTGCCCACCAGTCCAGTCCAGAACGCTGGAGACCCGCGCAGATGTTCCGTGTAAACGTGGCACCGTGTCCCTCCTGCAGTGGCGGTGGAGAAGGTGGACGCCATGCTGTCCGCTGAGGGTGCGTGGAGCTCACAGTACAAGGACGTCTCAGACGTGGATGAGCTGAAGGCACCGGACTGTGCAGAGACGTTCATGACGCTTCTGTTGGTCATCACAGGTGAGGCAGACGTCACACTTTGTCCAGCGATACTAGTTTCTATTTTTAAACGTATAGAATTTTCGGTAGACGTTGAGGTGAAACTGACCGTTTCTCCGGCCCGCCCGCCAGACCGGTACCGCTCGCTCCCGTCCCCGCAGGCCCAACTCAGCTTCCTGGCCCTGCAGCGGGAGCTGGTGGACGACTTCCGCATCCGCCTCACTCAGGTGATGAAGGAGGAGTCCCGGAACCCGCTCGGCGGCCGCTACTGCGCCATCCTCAACGCCGCCAACTACATCTCCACCGTGCTCAGCGACTGGAGCGACAACGTGGTAAGAGCAGTAAAGCATCCGTTCTTCGGCCTCGGGCACGCAGTGCGGCAGGACGTAAAGGCCGCGCCCCTTCGCGGTTCCTGTAGTTCTTCCTGCAGCTGCAGCAGGCCGCCGTGGCCCTCGGGGACGAGGTGATGGGACCGCTGGGGGCCACAGAGGCCGGGCGGCTGGCGTCGCTGGAGGGGTCGCTGTTTGAGGGGCTGCTGGGGCTGCTGGAGCGTCTCCGTGGTGACATGCTGGGCCGACTGCTGGACGCCGTCATGAGAGACGTGCAGGAAAAGGCCCAGCCCTACAGCAGGGACCGGTGAGTTTCATTCGAATGAAGATTTTAACATTTACAGCATTTACCAGACGCCCTTATCCAGAGCGCCTTACAGTCAGTAGTTACAGGGACAGTCCCACCCTGGAGACACTCAGGGTTAAGTGTCCTGCTCAGGGACACGATGGTAGTAAGTGGGATTCGAACCCGGGTCTTCTGGTTCATAGGCGAGTGTGTTACCCACTAGGTTACTTTATGAATTATTTCTGTAAAAAAAAAGAATACACTCGCTGCTCCAGGTGGCTCTCGCTGCCTGCCCAGGGCGACCAGGCGGCCATGTCTCTGTCCAGCTCGGCATGTCCCATGATGCTTTGCCTGCGGGACCACCTGCTGCAGCTGCAGCAGCGTCTTTGCCTGCCTCTCTTCCAGATGTTCTGGCAGGGACTGGCCGAGAAGCTGGACCTCTTCATCTACCAGGAAGTGAGTTTTTTTACGCTATTTCCTAACTTTCAGTTAAACGTGGAGTTATTGACTGTGTGATGTCACTGCCTTGCTCAGGTCATCCTGTACAACCATTTTAACGAGGGCGGGGCCGCTCAGCTGCACTTCGACATGACCAGAAACCTCTTTCCGCTGTTCGGACACTACTGCAAGCGGCCGGAAAACTTCTTCAAACAGTAAGTTGCGTGTTGGTGGCCGGCCTACCTACTTTACAACAACGGTAGTCGTGCCAGTGGTGGCCTAGCGGGTAAGGAAATGGACATGTAATCGGAAGGTTGTGGGTTCGAACCCCGAACCCTGGATCAAGGCTCCGTCCCCACACACTGCTCCGCAGGCGCCTGTCATGGCTGCCCACTGCTCACCAAGGGTGACTGTTAAAAGCAGAGGACACGTTTCACCATGTGCTGTGCTGCAGTGTTTCACAATGACAATCACTTAACTTTCACTCATAACCAGTCATAACCTCAGGTTACAGTTTAGTTTTATGGTCCTTTTGCTTTTGGTCCCCTAAAAAGTGGGAGGCAAATATACAAAACTGTTGTGATTCCTACACCGTTCACCTAATTTGGATGTAAATACCCTCAAGATAAAGCACATCTTGTTGGAATTGTGTCGATGTCCCAATATTTATGGAGTTGACTGAACATGAACATGATTGCAATGTAAGGAAGAATTAAAAGTTATAAAGTGTCGTCTGGTGGGCATCATCTGCAAACCACAGAATATTTGCAGTTGTTTGTGTGGAGGGAATAGAGCCCTCGGGACATCACACCTGACACGCCCATTTATGACGTCTTGACATTCAGGATGGCCGCTGATGGCCGGGTACATTAACACTTAAATGTAAATGAGTTTAGCTACTCAGCTGTTCGAACATCTAGTGGAAGTTCGCTCCACCACTTCAGAGCCAAGATGGAGAAGAGTCTAGATGAATGCCTTTCTAGTACCTCGAGAGATGGTGGAGCAGGGCTGGAGGATTGGAGAGATCGAGGTGCAGAGCGAGGAGTGATGACCCTTCCTTGGCTTTGAAGGCCAGAATCGGTATTTTCATGCAGCAGCTACAGCAAGCTAGTGGAAGGAAAGCAGCAGTGGAATGGTGTGGGAGAATTAAGTGTCTCCAGGCTGTCCCTGTAACTACTGATTTGTAAGGTGCTCTGGATAAGGGCGTCGGCTAAATGTTGTAAATGTGAAGGCCAGCCGTGAATGCAGGTGAGAGATGCTCTGAGAGACAAGGTCTCGGTCGAGTGCTTTCATGAAGAGTCGTTCACAGGTCGAGAATGGTGGAGCGGGTATCAGTTCAGAGGTCAGTAGAGTCTGGGATGGGCCTGTAATGGACGGTTAAGATTGCTGACAAGTCTGTGGTCTTCCTTGGATGGAGACTGTACACTTTTCCCTTCTCCATAACCACGGCGTTAGTAGCCTAGTGGGTAAGATACTACATTACATTTACGGCAAGAGCGACTTACATTCAATAGTTACAGGGACAGTCCCCCCCAGGGTTAAGTGTCTTGGTCAGGGACACAATGGTAGTAAGCGGGATTTGAACCTGGGTCTTCTAATTTTATAGGCGAATGTTTTACCCACTAGGATATTACCACCCATAATCGCACTTACTACCATCGTGTCCCTGAGCAAGACACTTAACCCTGAGTGTCTCCAGGGGGGGACTGTCCCTGTAACTATGGATTGTAAAGGCGCTCTGGATGAGGACGTCTGATAAATGGCGTAACCCACGACCAACTTTGGGAAAATAGCATGACTATTTCTATCATCCCTACAGTGTGAAGGAGGCCTGCATAATTCTCACGCTGAACGTGGGCTCCGCTCTGCTGCTACGCGACGTCCTGCGGGAGGCAGAGGAGCATGACCCTGTGACCCCTGGCGGCCAGCAGCCCAGTCCCCAGTCGGCTCTCAACGAACAAGGCGTGTATCAGCTTGCCCCGTCCGACGTACTGATCCTGCTCGGCCTCAGGGCTTCCTGGCCGGGACAGTGACAGTGACTACACTAATGACAACTGACCACCATTTTGTTGTGTATCTCTCGTTTTGTGTATTAAAACTACCCTGTTAAAAAAAATGCAGCAACTATTAAATCGACATGGTACGAGATATCGTCACACCAAGAGTTGAGAGCAGATCTTGATAATCATGGGCTCATGGGTCAGTCTGAACAAAGGCACGTGAGAAAAGAGCGAAGAGCATTGCCAGCTGAAACATATCAACCAACGTAATGCCGATGCAGTGAAAACCTACAAGCATCTCAGCAGACTTAAAAAAATAAAATAAAAATAAATAAATAACTTTAATGTCTCATCCAATAAATTATCCAAAGACAGAGGAACATTTATTTCAAATGATATGCCAAGCTGATTTGTCAAAATAGACCGAAAAAAAGTCAAAGTTTGACAGTTTTACGCAACAAACGAGCAGGAAGAAAATGGTGAGAACTGACACTTATTAAAAAAGCAGAATAAAGTAAAACACCAGAAGTGTACAGTAGACTCATGTTTCCATGGGAGAAATACAACAGTATGTGCGTGTTGGAATTAGTAGAGCAAGGTGGGTAACGGCTCCTCCAAAACTCACACACGCAACCTATTGTCCTTCAGCGTTCAGAAATCCGCAGGCGAGTGCGTGTTCCCATTCAAAGACGTGACCGCTAGACGTTCACAGGCTCCCGCTGGATGTTCTGTCTCTTCACCACAAACACCTTCTGGCCGGAGACGGTCACCACGTACACGTAGTCGTCAAACATCACTGCAGAGGTGACAAGTAAAGAAAGCTTTATGACCTTTCATGGCTTGGATACAGCATGATTCACTCGTCATGATAAATTTTTACAAACTGCAATTTAAACTAAAATTTACTCTGAAGTGATGTTTGTTATTTGCAGGAAGTTCGATGTTCATGTTTTAGTAGAAATGCACAAATAACAAATCTTAACACTTTGTTCGATGATGGCCTGGGGACGACGTACTGAGACCCACCGGTCATGCGTTTAAACGGAGGCTCCGCCGCTCCACGAAGTCGGAACCTGCAGGCAGTCCGGACCATCTGCATGACGACCCCCGCCGTGTGCTCGTCATTCTCCAGCTCTCCTGCAGACTGCACGGGACAGAACCCAAACAATCCAGCCACGTTGTGAAGAAGAAAGACAGAAGGGGGCGTGGAAGGTTCATAGTTCATATGGCATTACGTTTATAAATCTGGACTACCTCACCACAGTACGTGAGAACTCGGGCGGTCTGTATATAGTATAGGAGTCCCACAAGGAGCGGTTCTGGCACCTCTCTTCTTCACCATCTACAGTGAAGACTTCACTCACAACTACACCAACTTCCTACGGAAGGTCTCTGACGCAATTGTCGGCCTCATCACGAATGGGGACGACAAGGAGTACAGAGAACAGACACAGGACTTTGTGGACTACCTCCAGATAAACACTGGCAAGACAAAGGAGCTGGTGGTAGACTGCACTCTACAACCACTGAACATCTAGGGTGTGGACCTTGAGGCTTTGGAGAGCTTGGTGTTCATCTGAAAAATAAACTGGCCCGGACTCGCAACTCGGATGCCCTCTACAGGCAAGGGCAGAGCAGGCTGTACCTCAGGTCTCAGGTCAGACTCAGGTCTGGCCTCAGCCATCTTTTATGGTGTGGTCTGCTGGGGAGGTAGCATCTCTGCTGGGAGATCTCTCAGGAAGAGACTGAACAGGCTGCTCCGGAGGGCCAGCTCTATTCTAAGGATGCCCCCTGGACCCAGTGGGGGTGGTGAGTGACAGGAGAATGGTGTCATCCCTGATGGACAACATCTCCCACCCCACAGAGAAGACCCTGACAGCAGCGAGCAGCTCCTTCAGTGGCAGGCTGCGGTACCCACAATGTGGGACGGAGAGATTCAGAAGGTCTTTCCTGCCAACCGCTGTCCACACATACATACAAAGACTAACACACACGCATGCAATACTCCATAGTGTTTTCTAATATATATATATATATATATATATATATATATATATATATACACTGCACTTATAAAGGATTTTCTCACATTCAGCTTGGATCTTATCTAAAAGCATTTGGACCATCACGGTTCCGTCCACTTACGGCCAGAACTCCGTCGTCGCTGATCACCAGGTACCCGAGCTGATCCGGAATTCGCTCCAGGCCCTGCGTCAGAGCCGCGGTCTACCGACAAAAAAACCCCATCAAACCGTCAGTTTATCCCGAAGCGGCGACTTTCATCCCCACGAGGAAGCACACAGAGACCAAATATAAAGTAAGGTGGGAACCGGACGCATATTTACCATCTTAAGGCGTTGAACAAGACAGCCGCTCTGCCTGATCCCTTTACGTCCCTCACATCACGTGACGGGAATGTCATATGACATCAAGCAGATCCGCGTCGCACACGAATGACGTCATCATTTTATATTTTTTCGTTTTAAATCCAACACGTTGCAGGTTTCATAAAGAGCACTATCGCTTTCACGGCAAAGCACATTATTCATTCTGTATGGTTTATATAAATATACTCTTGATTTTTTTTACCACTGTTTGACCTTTGTGTGACCTTTGATTCGAACGTTCGTTTTAGAACGCTGCATTTTTTATCAGTGATTTATTTGGTGTTAGAGTGTTGTTTCCACCAGCACTTCGTGGCATGTGCCGTTTTAACAGCACCTAAATCGTTAGTTAAAGTAAACCCATTGTTGGCTGATCTGGGATCAGGTTTCCGCGACCCTATCCTCGCCTTGAACCTGGTAAAGAAAAGCAGTCAGCTGATCTCAGGCCAGTCAAAGCGACAGCGGAGGCGGCGCAGTCAGCTGACCGGACCACGTGATTGGCCGGAGAAGACGCTGGACGCGCTCGCGTTTCCTCTCGGTAGATTCGGACGGCGGGACCCGGACGCTCCATGGCAGGACGCGGCAAGTTGATCGCCGTCATTGGCGACGAGGACACGTGCACCGGCTTCCTGCTCGGCGGAGTCGGGGAGCTGAACAAGAACCGCAAGCCCAACTTCCTGGTGGTGGAGAAGGACACCAGCATCACGGAGATCGAGGAGACCTTCAAGTCAGCGCCACCGCCTTCAATCGCGTCGAAACAGTTTTTGCACATAAATGCGACGTGATCGATCGCAGCATCAGTAAATAGATATTATATAACGATCCTGTGATCTAATAGTACGGACTTGCCACTGATTGGCTGTTAGTGTTTACATAGATTACATTAATATATATTTATTTTTTCTCATTGTCTCTATTGTCTGACTATCTAATGATAACTATTTTGTAATGAAATGTAATATATGTGCGTCCTTGCTCGTCCGACAGGAGTTTCCTTGCCCGCAACGATATTGGCATCATCCTCATCAACCAGTTTGTGGCAGAGATGATTCGCCACGCCATCGATGCCCATCTGCAGTCCATCCCGGCAGTTCTGGAGATCCCCTCCAAAGAGCATCCGTACGACGCCTCCAAGGACTCCATCCTGCGCCGGGCCAGGGGCATGTTCTCCGCCGAGGACTTCCGATAAGCGTGGCCCGTTGGTGCGGTGTGCTACAGCGGCTTTCTCTCTTATTCACAGTAATGTTGCCCCTAAAGTAGTTTTTCTTTTCGTGCGTAAAACCTACACGAATGCACAAACAATGGTTAGTTGTGTGTTGTCTTGATGTGTGTGCACGGTCTTCTAATAGTTTCCGTCATTGTGAGCTTTTAATCGAATCTCCATTGTCATGTGATGAGAAGAAGGGACCGCAATGCAACACGCTGCATTCCTTTTATCGCCATTGTAAATGTTCTTGCTTTTCCATCCTCTTGTTCGGTTGTCTGGTGCGGTGTTGAAAATTGCATTAAATTATTATTGTGCTCTCGAGTTCCGTGTGGTCTTATTTATCTCGTTCTGGAGGTCTGGTTGAGGGCAGCAGTACTCAAGGGAAACAGTTTATGATATGTAATCATATATAGTTAGTTGTAAAGGTTTTCCATGCAAATGAAAACCCTGCAAAATACTGCCGCTTGGCAACAAAGCCATTTACATTACTCAGAGCCCTTATTATACCGGAACTGGTTACTTCATTGGTGGTAACACGAAAGCACGTTGCAAATCGCTCTGGATAGTTGTACTGACCAGTGTAAACCTACAAATATACGTTATTAATAAATGGGGCGGTGGTGGTTAAGGAAGCGGCCCCGTGATCAGAAGGTTGCCGGTTCGAATCCCAATTCGCCAAGGTGCCGCTGAGCAAAGCACCGTCCCCACACACTGCTCCCCGGGTGCCTGTCATGGCCGCCCACTGCTCACTCAGGGTGATGGGTTAAATGCAGAGGACAAATTTCACTGTGTGCTGTGCTGCAGTGTTTCACAATGGCAATCACTTCACTTCATCATTTAAATACCTCATGGCGTTAAGTCTTTTTTAAACACAGGCCCTGTTTTATTCGATCAACGTAACACACATATTGTAAACTTTCTCTAATCTCCATCATTATATTTATTCAAAACAGACCAATATTCACACACTTTTACTTTATTGTCGCTCTTGGATAATTTGGAGAGATCTACGAGATCGCAAGAATATTTAAATGAACTGGTAACCTTCTTATTATAGCAGACAGAGCACTAATGAACACAATACATTTACATTTACAGCATTTATCAGACGCCCTTATCCAGAGCGACTTACAATCAGTAGTTACAGGGACAGTCCCCCTGGGGCAACTTAGGGTTAAGTGTCTTGCTCAGGGATACAATGGTAGTAAGTGGGATTTGAACCTGGGTCTCCTGGTTCACAGGCGAGTGTCTTACCCGCTAGGGTTAAGCAGGGACACAATGGTAGTCTGTCTTATGTATAGAAACTACAAGAGAGTGAATAATAAGATTGTATTCATAGTTGGGGGGTCCTAGTGAACCAGAACAAAACAAAATATGTCGCTCTGGATAAGGGCGTCTGTCAAATGCCTTAAATGTAAATGTTAAATGTCCACGACAGGCGGACATGACCGGACATGTAGCGGCGGGCCTGACGCCGGAAATACGCAAGCGGAAGCGATTTTATTTCCGTCTTCCGGCCTCCGGGAGTATTTATCGCCGGGCCGTCGGCGACGTTGCTCAGACGCAGCCGCGGGTTCGGAGGAGGAGGACGAGTTACGGAAGCGCCGCCGTGTCGGGATGTGTAGAGACGCCATGGACTTCGAGAAGCGCCGTAAGGCGGGATCCGCCGCGGGGAAGAAGAAGAAGAAGAAGCGGCCCGGACTCCGCCACCCGGGCGCCATGGCGCCGCCGAACAGCACGCAGTACCTCATGGAACTGGCGTACCGCGACCTCGCCGAGCGGCCCGGGCCGCCCGAAGGCGAGCGGACTCTGGACTTCCAGCGGCGGGACTTCGAGCACTTTCTGAGCGAGATGTGAGGCGGGCCCGAACCCGCGGACCCGAACGGGACAGAACTCGCCGGACGTCGCGGCGACCAGCGCGCCGTCGTGTGTCGGTATACCCGCTGTTCGGAACAAAGCGGCCGCGGCTTCTCCCCGCCGCGCCATGATTCTGACGCTGTCGGCTTTTCCCTTTCTCAGCGGCCGCGCCGACGCTGGAGGCTCCGCCCACTCCGCCCCAGGCCACGCCCCGCGCCCACCTGGTCTCCAGGTAAACCTGTATAGTGTCTTTTTTGAGACCCCGCCCCCCCTCCTTTGCAGGTGAGCAGCTGCGCTGGCCGCCATCTTGGCTCTGGAGCTGCGTTCTTCGCAGGAGCCCCGGGGTAAAAGTCCGCGAACTGGCGTAGTGTGGAGAACGTTCGTCATTTGTCGAGTTTGAGCTATGAATGTCGAAGCGTGCGAAATTCTTGAATGCATTATTTGACCGACAATGTAATAAACTATTTTTCTTTGCCGTATTTTGCCTCTTGCCTTTTTTCCACCCTGTCTTATTTCAGAATAGTAAGTTACTGTTTCTATAAAGAAACTGAAGACTTAAGGCCTTAAATTCAGCGTTTTATTAGTCGCATGGTGCCATGGAACATGTGCTTATGGAAGGCCGAATGGGCCATACTTCACCTGTATTTGGCCTTCCATAGAGACCCCTCATATTTATGTGTACACGTTTATCCAAAGCAACAGGCATTTGTATGGGTTCCTAGACACACAGATAAACTGTGCACAGATTTCAGATTTTTTTTTTTTTTTTTTAAATATTAAAAATGAACATCTGTTTACCTGCTTAGTTAAATAACTATAAACACGGGCGTTTATTTATTTATTTATTTTTTATAGATCTGTCAAGAACAGCAATATATACAGGTGTCAGTACAGAAGCTGTGCCTTTATTATTTGAATAACGTTATTTGACAAGAAAAAATAAAATGTAATTTTTGAAATGTAATGCCTTGATCTTTCATTATTACAAAATAAAAAGTCCCGCAACTTCGCTCGTACCGTCAGAGCAGCGTGGTTGTATGTTATGTTTAATACATAGGAACCTAAATCCCCCAAGAGCACCCCCGCAGTCAAAAGCGGGCAGCCACACTGGGATCAGCTGTGAACAGGAGGATCGACCATCATGCAACTGTGTTGAGTTTTGTTCGCCGCCAGATGGCGTCCGTGTTCGGCCTTTTAGGAGAACAGCTGCGAAAGACGCATGTTTAGTTCTCCTTGTTTCATTTAGATCCACGCATACAAGAAGGTACACCCGCTTGTGGATTAGCTGCTGGAGTCTTCCTCTTGTAAGAGGATAAAAGCGTCTGCTCAGTAAAGTAAAGTACTAGTATTTACTTGTGCACAAAGGCCGTGTGGTTAACTCACCCTTCTGCCACTCACACAATAAGTGCCCCCTTCTCTCTCTTACATTTACACTTTTGGCATTTATCAGACGCCCAGACAGTTGAGTGTCTTGCTCAGATTTGAACCTGGGTCTCCTGGTTCATAGGCGAGTGTGTTACCACCCCCTCTCTACCTTACACTCACTATCTGTACGAAGAAGTGAAGCGATTGTCACTTGTGATACACAGCAGCACAGCTCACAGTGCACACAGTGAAATTTGTCCTCTGCATTCAATCATCACCCTTGGTGGGCAGCAGTGTGTGGGGATGGTGCTTTGCACCTTGGTGAATCAGGGTTCGAACCGGCAACCTTCTGATTACGGGGCCGCTTCCTTAACTGCTAGGCCACCACTGCCCCGCATGTCTGTAAACAACATGGGGTTGTGCAATATGATCCTTCTCCTGCTGTTCTTTAGTGCAACTGTCTCCTGTTGCTGTTTTTTTTATTTTTCATTCCACTTATTGACTCTTAACTCTTAAATAATGTGCAATGCTGCCTTAGCCATTAATACATACTTAGTTTTTATTTTATTTATACTCATAAATGTATCTCTGTCTCTCTGTCTTGTACATTGTCTTCCACTCTGTGCAGTTGTAGAATAAGCTATTTCCTTTGGGATTAATAGTTTTCTGATTCTGCGTCCCAGCATGGGCTCCGGCAGCCACAACCCTGAGTAAGGGGACTAAGGGACTAAGCGGGTATGGACCCTGTGGAGAAAATGTCACTTAAATAAAATAAAAGTAAATGTGCTGAAAGTGATTTGGACTTAAATCGGCTATGTGGCCAGCCCAGATATATTGATTGTGTACTGATTCCAGGTTTTTAATTTTTGCATGACTTTCTGCCCCTTACCGTTTATCGATTATTAACCCACGTCCCTCCAAAATTGACTTATGTTTTCTGGAGGCCTTTTACTGGAGTGACCTCCCTTGGTTTGGTGTATTCCTGGACAGTATTATTACTTTTCATGTATAATTACGTATTGTGTGCGCCCCTTTAGCTGGAATTTTCTTTTTAAGTGATGGAGGAGCCTAAGGCGATTTACTTTCATTCACTGCACCTTCCATTCCTCAAAAGCGCATTACCAATCAGGCCCTTTCTTCTCAGAGCCCCATGTGGGCCTTTATCAACCTGCTCTTACAGGCTGGATCACTGCATTCAGGCCACGGGTCTCCTTCCACATCAGTGACTTCAAAATTCACTCATGCTGGAGAGGTACATTATATGTCATAAAATATACCATAATGATGAGATATGATCATGAAAAAAATCACTGTAGTTTGTGGGATCTGCAGAAGAAGCCATTTTTTTAATGACTCTGTGGTGGCCTCAGTATGATCAGCAGCTCAGGATATCACCGTAGTTCAAATAGTATTTTAATTATTTTTATAAATGCTGTTGTTTTAGGGTTCTGCCTCTAGGTGGGGTCAGTTTTTGCCAGTCGGGCCACATTGTGGCCCAGTGTGACCGGGGACGTGCTGATTGTCGTTCGGCAGGTTACACAAGCCACACAAGGACAAACAAGTGGCGAGGTGACAAGATCTTCGAGCTTCATGGGACTGAAGGTGTGTGGCCACCGACAGACGCTGAATTTCACTTTCTAGTTCAAGGTCAGGCTGATGACGGTGCAGTGACGGACAGCGACCTTAGAACAACGCGGTGAAGCCCCTGAATCTGAAGCCCCGCCCCCGCATGCTGGGTGCTTTTTAATTTTCTGTCAAGGAGAAGTGCAGGGATGTGGGTATGGAACACTCTGGATTTGTCCCGATTTCCATCATCTGACCATTCACCCGGAGGCAGCTGGACGCGGGTGCGGCGCGTGACTGATGCCTGCGCCTCCGGCGGGACGTGCAGGCCTCTGCCTGATCGGTGCCGTCGGCCGAGGAGGGGGAAGATCCAGGAGCCGGACTTTCACACAAGCCCGCAAGAAGACCTTTATTCATTTAATCATTTTTATTTTAATCACACAACATCCTGCTCCCTCACTCACCAGATAATCAAATCCAAGTGGACTTTCTGGTTTTTCACCGGAACTTCGAAGCTATAAACTTGTTCCTCTGCTCGCCTGCTGGCTTCGGACTCATTTGAATGAGCGTTTTTTTTTTTACTCGTGCTAGAAGTTCTGTCGGGTAAGTAGGACATGATGAACTAGAAAATAACGGGCAGCCAGTGGCCTCGCCGATGCCCAGAAGGCCGCTTCACTTTCTGCATTTGCATCACCCATTTCTCTGGATGTGACATGAAAAAGTGACACTTTCTGAGTTTTCTTTTTTTTTTTTTTTTTTTGCACCCGTTCCAGAGTTAATCAAGGTCACTGCTGTCCCAGAACTGGTCCCAGATCAGCCCAGGGCGCAGCGTGGAGGGGTTAACTGGGACTACAAGTGTGTCAGAAGGAATAAATGATAACCTCCTTAGCGCTTGTACTGCGCTGACCTTCATACAGACAGGAAGAGGCAGGTTCCTGGTGGTACCGTGGGTGGACATGCCACCTGCTGGGGTGAATGTTGGCTGTCCTCAAAGGTCATGCAAAGGTCACTCAGTCATGTCCGTGTGCATTTGATCACGCCTGTTTAAAGCAAAGTGGCTGCTGCTTTTTCCTGAAGTTCCAGGCCGTGGTTGGTCCTCCAGAGTTCCTTCAGAGTTCCTCCTCATCACGCTGCATGCTTGTGACAGAGATGGACACTACAGGAGAGATGTGGTCTGGATTTCTCACGCCGACCCAGTTCGAAGTTCTCAGTGTGTCCGGCTCGGCCGTCTCTCCCTTCCGACAAAGTAGGACGTTGGTGAGGTGGACGGGGCTGGTGACGCTGTCCCATGCACCTCTGGGAATGTCCCCCGTCACCACACAGACAGATGTGCACTGAACCCCCCCACCCCATCCTCAGCTCATTAGTCTCACCAGACGGCAGCAGCAAGGCGACTATTTCTGTCTCCCCCCTCACTGCCAGCCCAAACCCCAGTTCCCCCCTTCCTTCAGCCCCGCCCCAGCGACCCGAGAGGAAGACATGGCAGGTAAGGAGATACCTGCCGCTGCGGATGGAAAACTGTGCCAAGGACGCTGTCAAGAACCCGGCACACTTCACCCAATACAGAGCCCGGCACGAACACATGGTCCGGAACATGGACTTTCTATGACATTATCCTGAAGTGATTGTCATTGTGGAACCCTGCAGCACAGCATACTGCCCCATTAAATGCAGGAAGCTCCAACTTCAACCCAATCCCATCTTCTCTATACCTCACACCACTCTACCTCCAGCCAATGGAGCTGCTTCTTTACAACGTAATCCGTTTTTTTGGTTCTGGAATTTGTAGCGTTTGGCACCTTTAGTTCACTTCTAGATAATAGAGCCCAATTTCAGAAATGTCCAAAGATTTTGAGAAATACCAATAAAAAAAGGTAATAAATTGGTGATTTCTACATTTAGGTTCTTTTTTTCTGTGCCTCTATTGTTCCATCACATTTACATTTACGGCATTTATCAGAGCGACTTACAATTGGTAGTTACAAGGGACAGTCACCCTGGAGCAACTCAGGGACACAATGGTAGTTAGTGGGATTTGAACCTGGGTCTTCTGGTTCATAGGCGAGTGTGTTACCCACTAGGCTACTACCACCCATCAGAACAGTGTCGCACAGAACCTTACTGGGTTCTAACGGGAACCGAAATGTTGAGGTCTAGCTGCAGATCTGCAGAAAAGGAATTTATGCAGGAATAAAACCGTATTATAGTTCCTCACTGCGTAGCTTTTTATGCAGCCATATGCAGGGTGGGTACTGCGGGTGACACTTGGTGGCCCGCCGATGTGCCCTTCAAAGTGTGGGCGTCGCCACGCTGAAAAGAACTAACAATGGTCAGACTGACGGGGATGAACAAAGGCGACCTTTACAGTGTGTGTGTGTGTCTCTGACTGCGATGGCTGAGAATAAACCTCCACCTGTAGTCCCTTCTTTTTTAATAAATTATTCAAACGCTGGACTTATTCTTCTTTTTTGGACCACAGGAAACGCAGTGGGCTGGTTTCCCAGACAGGGATTAGTCCCAGTCTTCCTGGCAGAGAAGGTCTATTTAAAATGCACAAGCTCACAGTTCCACGTGAGGTGAGTGAAACTTTGGAAGCATATGAGCAGGGATATGGATGCAATAAGAAGGAAGTAAGGAGCGTGTAGGGCGATGAAAGAAGAGGAGCAGAGACCCCAGCCGGATATGTGTGACACAGCAGTGAAAGAGGCTGACTGGCCTGGAGAAGAGGGGTCCGTGTCTGACATGACGTTGAGAATCGGCGGCCTGGTCGCTTTGGTCCAGCCAGCCGATCACAGAACCGCGCAGCTGTCTGCATTTATTGACCAGTTCATTGAATTTATTGACGTTAAAAAATCGTTTAGACCCTTGGGGCCTTGCCTGACGTCCAATTGGCAAGATTAGTGAATGTATTGCAATAAACGTGTCCAGAAAATAATGAATTCGACACTTTTTGGTCTGTGCATGTGAATAATGAATAAAACATATGACCTGAGGAGATTTCTTGGTAGAATATGAGATGCTGTGCTTCCTTGTGGCTTCCTGCAGCCCCGACCTTGCAATGATGAGACGCTGGCTCCCGTGACGGATGGATTACTTCAGCTGCCCACACCGGCTCCGCTGCTATCTTCCTCCATAATAGAATCCTCTCTGCAGGAGATTATATAGGAGACGGGCTCTTATGGCAGAATTATGCCCACGTACTTAGCAGCTCGGGCCCTTGGGCGATGCTGTAACTGTCAGCGCTGTCAGGATTTCCGTCACTTCTCTGGAAGCAGCGCGTGTCATGGTGGGGGCTGAAAGAACAAATTTTATGCTGCAAAACATAAAAAAGATGCAACCATGCGGCCTCATTTACGCCAGGCATCACCTTCCTTCAGCCCTATCTTCAGCAGAACGGGAGTGGATAAGGAGGAAATGGAGGATCTCATGAACGATGCATCGCGATGCAGACATGGACGATTCTGCATTGATGCAGTGCAGAACATAATCGATCAAAACATAATTTTTATCAGACGCCCTTATCCAGAGCGACTTACAATCAGTAGTTACAGGGACAGTCCCCCTGGAGCAATTTAGGGTTAAGTGTCTTGCTAAGGGACATGATGGTAGTAAGTGGGGTTTGAACCTGGGTCTTCTGGTTCATAGGTGAGTGAGTTACCCACTAGGCTACTATCACCATAATGACACCACTTGGTGATTTTTGGTGGAGTTCTAAAAATTCTCGTCAAAAAGTAGTGCCGTTAGTGACTGTGGCAGCCTGATCTGAGTAGAGCGCTGCTCCTGGTAGGGGTTCGGCCTCATCCACATGGGGACAGTTATGCCCAGGTAGGGGTGGTAGTAGCCTAGTGGGTAAGACACTTGCCTATGAACCAGAAGACCCACTTACTACCATCGTGTCCCTGAGCAAGACACTTAACCCTGAGTGTCTCCAGGGGGGGACTGTCCCTGTAACTAGTAACTACTGAGTCGCTCTGGATAAAGGCATCTGATAAATGCTGTAAATGAACAACGCCCACAACGCCCACTGAATGCCATACGCATTTTTGCTGCGTTTGATTGACGCTGTTTAACGCTTGTCACGTTTTCGGTAGAAATTTGACCGAATGCTGGTGCTGGATGCTGAACGGTCACCTGACGTCACGAACGCCAGAAAAACGGCTGGTTCTGATGTCCATGTGAACGAGGCCTTAACTTTCATAATGTGAAGTAATGTAGAACAATTGATGGGATGCACCATGATGAATCGATGACCAAGGCGTCGATAATCTTAATCGAATCGAATCGTGAGAATTCTGCTTTAGAAGAGAAGGAGGCCTGTGCTCCTCAGTCCCTAGGTCACAGTGCTCATCATAACCACAGCCGCTTTTAATTACTGGTACCCAGCAGACGGCGACCAGAGGGAGCAGAGTCGTCCCCCGACTCGCGTCTCGTTAGGGGACACGAGCTTGTTAACCTCTGGTAATTGCCATCCACTGAACTGGACCAGCCTGCTGTAAGTAGGACCTTGGCGCTGTGGAAGATGTCGGTCGTGTGTGGAACAATGGAGGCTCCAGAGGCCAGGAAACTGGGGCAGCCAGTATGGTTTCAGAGTTTATTTGCTCACTGCTGATATTTGTCCTGGGTGACACACAATCAACTCAAATTTCTTTCAATTCACCGACATTGCCATGCCTTGGGAATGGTTCCTATGGCAACTGTAACAACAGCACGGATAGCTGGCTGAGCAACGGCTCTCCCGGTGGTTGGATGCCAATTCTTTTCTTTACTGCATCTACGTCCGTTCTGAAAACCAACATTATTAATACCTGAGCTTCTAATTCCAGATCCATTGCTTTTCACAATATTAATTACATCGTTCAGTCTGATTGAAGAACAAACAGCATCCAATCTCTTATTAGCATTGGTAATTTTATTATTAGTAATGCTGAAAATGACTATTTGGTTTCTTAATAAATGTAGAATAAAAGCAGGACAAAGCTAATCAAACAGGTAATGTTCAGAGAACGCTGCCTAAACGTTCCCAGAAAGCAATTAGCAGAAGGATTCAGAAGGACAATCGTTCGTCAAGCCTGCAATGAAAGGGCAACATGTTAGAATTCTGGCAAGGGTCTGCATTGTGACGTACATCGGGCGGTGGCAGTGGGGAGGTGCGGGGCGGAGTCGGGCGGTGGGGGCTTAGGGGGGGTAATTGCCTTGCGTCAATAACGGCCGTGAGTTCGGGCTGCAGCAAAACAAGATATGAAGCGGTCGATGGTGACGCGAGACATCGGGACAGCGGCGCTACTCACTGTTGTGGAAGGCAATCCCAGCAAGCTATTTCTCACAACACACAATCTTATTTCATCTCAGCAGTTACTCTAACTCAATACTCCATCACACACACACACACACACACACACACCTGTGCAGGCCGTCAAAGGCAGATAAAAGATGAGGCGCGCAAGACAGGCCGCCCAGACGATCGATATTTCTTTTTATATCGTGGGTGGTGGGCAGGAGCGAAATGTCTCATATTCCAGCAGCGGGAACACGAGGTGTAAACAAAATGTAGGGAAGCGAATCCATTACGGAGACCTGACAAAAGTACAACATGAGTGTGGGATTCGCAGGGTCGGATCCATATCAATTATTTTCCCCACCGGCTACCATTTGACACTCGACGTGGCCGGGTGTGGACCAGAGCGCTCAGATGTCACACCGTTATTGGACTAGTGCAGTAGTACCGTAGCACAATATTTTCAGCCCCTGGAATTCCTGGCTGTGCTACTCTCCGTAGTTGATCTTGACTGTATCTCCAGGCTGAGCCACATGGACAGCAGGAGTCTGAGACAGGATGATGTCTCCTGTACATCCTGACATGAAAAGAACATTTTCATCAGGAACACAGTTGAAGTCTGAGCTGTAAAAACTTGTTCAGTTCAATAAAGTCACCAGAGAAAAATCTGTCACCAGTGTCCCCATCACTGTGCAGACTGAGAACCTACCGTGGATGTAGAATACCAGCGTCCAGATGAAGATGTTGACCAGAGTCATGGTTCCTCAGTCTGATCTCATCAGGCGTCTGGTCCATCACCTGGCCCTGTAGCAGTTCAGTGCTGAGCAGCGAACAGCATGGTGGGATCATGCAACCTTCTCTTGCTGCAGCATGACAGCGTGGGGTTCTGCAGTTAGAACCTAATTACAAGTAGAGGCCACTGTTGCAGTATTATTAGAACAAGTACACTGCTGCATTACATTATTACTCACAGTCTGTAGCACCGAGACTCAGCCCAGATCCCGGAAGCGATTTGCTCCTGACTGATTCATGTAAATGTCACACCTCGCCTCTTTACAGACAGAGGCGCATGCCAGACGCTGTTGACCCACAATCAGCAGGAATCCAGATCAATACCAGATTTGATCTTTTCTGCAGATCCGGACACAGGAGTCACACTACTGGTTTCCCAGAGCACGAGGTTCTAGAATACCAGCATAAGGCCCCACACTGTGATTAATCCTTTAATTTATTTGATCTAATTACATTTATTTAATCACACAACAAAAGTAGTAGTAAAAACATGCACAACTAATTAACCAATTGAACTTTGAACTATTGACACTGTTGTATGTGAAAATCACCAGACTTTATATCCATTGGACTTAAAATAAAGAAAAAAATTAAATAATTTATATTCATAACTTTATTTCATCTACAATGCACAGCCAAAACATTTCACTGTGCGTTGTACGGCTATAACTCTGCACGATACAAATAAAATGCTTGAATGTTGAAAGTCCAATGGATAAAAAGTCTGGTGATTCACGTTCAACAGTCTCGATAGTTCAAAGTCCAATATGCAGAGTAATCCCAACGTCACAGGGAGACCAAAGATAACATTCACATCTACCTTGTGGAGGGGTGAGTTTCCGGAACAATGATAAGAGGAGTTACGGATAAAAAGATGGGATAGAAGATCCCCACTCCATCCAATCCAAGGCCCTGCTGTTCTTCAGTAAACGTTGATTCAACTTGCATCCTGTGCCCATCTCCGGACGGCCTCGCTTCATGCAGTCAGAACAGGACGGTACAAGGCAGTTCCTCAGACGTTCTCCACAAACCAAACCAGTTAATCAGCAGACTTTACTTTACTTATCTTTCCTTGGCTGTTAAATCAACCACTCAGAACTCTGCCGCATTTCTCGTAGCACCAACACAGGCCAACTAGCCCCCACCTTGACCCACATTCACATTCATTAATACCTCTGCACTACCTCAATTCACAATTCTCATCACCGCTCAACACTGTGAAGAAGGGTCTGGGTCCAACAAACCTCATCTGGTATCAATCAATCAGACTCAGTCCAAGTAATTCACAGACAACTCAGAATAAGGTGTTTAAAGACAAAGGAGACCACAGGAAAAGGGGAATTTGTCTCACATGCAGTAAAACAGTGACCACATCAGCCAGTCAAGTGAAGGAATAAAAACACCAGACCACTTTCTTCATTAAATCAAAGAGCATCAAAAGTTCTACAATTGAGTCACGCCGTGTTAAGAACACCGTAGGAGAACCGTAGATGCAACAGTAAACGCTCTTAGTATTTTATTGATCCAACAAGCCTGGACAAAAGATCTATTGTTAGCACCTTTATCCATAATTAAAGAGCCCTGGTTATGCATAAATCAGTTTTTCACTTTATTATCAAGTATGAATTCCTCTTTATTGTCTAAGTAAGCTTTTTTACCCCAGATGTCAGGCTTATGCTGCTGGACTTGTTGCCTTGGTGACCTTTTCCCATGACTGTGTGTGTGTGTGTGTGTGTGTGTGTTTCATTTGATGCACTGAATAAAGAAAGCAGAGTCTGTTATTCACACACGTCCTTTTATAACCTGACCCCGTTTGGCTACGGGCCGCCTGAAGCGCTCCTTTCACAGCTGCGGTTTGGAAACGTTCAAACGCTCTGAGGCTGATTGCGAGAGCTAAAAATAAATGTTCAATTGGATAAAAGCTTTGAAATGGCCAGTAGTCATTATTTCTTCAATTTTATGAAAGCTTTCACATGGACAGTGGAGGGAGACCTCCTCACCACCTGGATCATGTGACCACAATCAGTCCATGCGACATGGCCATAGTGGAACAGATACAGGCTTTTAGTGGGATTATTATGGCCTGGCAAGTTGTGTGTTGCTGTGTTGTTGTTTTCTTTTTGCCATATTTTGCAGAACAGAAGAAAAATGTTCTTTATCTTCTGGTGAAACCCATCAAAATCAGCAGCGTCTTTAGCTGTCATTTTGTTGGTAGATGTGAATATGAACAAATGGTTCAATAGCAGTGCTGATCATGATGTCATAGGGTGGTAGTAGCCTAGTGGGTAACACACTCGCCTATGAACCAGAAGACCCAGGTTCAAATCCTGCTTACTACCATTGTGTCCCTGAGCAAGACACTTAACCCTAAGTTGCTCCAGGGGGACTGTCCCTGTAACTACTGATTGTAAGTCACTCTGGATAAGGGCGTCTGATAAATGCTGTAAATGTAAATGTAAATAGCATAGCTGTCACCAGTCCACCAGTCCACCGTGCCACCATGGGGCGGCGGTACCACCCCCAGCTCCGCTCCAGGAACCCACAAGGACGACGGCAAACACCATAAAATGGCAGTATAAACAAACTCTAGTTGCGAACTCATATGCAAATTAATTTCCTGTGTGTTGTGAGAAACCTCAAGCTAAACGCCTTCGACCCCGACCTTGCTTTTGGTTATCCTTTACCTGTTTGTGTTTGACCCCGATGATCTTTGACCCCAGCGCTCCCAATGACGTTGCCTTTGCCTGCCCTATGGACAATCCTCACTCTCCCGGTATGACCCCGTGCGATCTGACTATTCTCCAGCCTCTGGCCCTCCAGCCTGACTGATCGGCGTCAAGTGCTACCACCACATGGACAGTTCCAACCCTGCAATTGTGCCCCAGGTCCTGCCGCCTGATACATGGGTATCTGCAGTCAAGCTGTTCATCTTGGCCCGAACCTACCCGAACCGACCAAGTTCTGTAATTTTAGAATGAAATCTTTAATTTAATTTGCATTTCTTGGCCAACGTCAGGTGATTTGTTTTAATTACCCTGAGAGAGACGCGAAAATTGATGCTGAAGAGGTAAAATGGAGGCTAGCCTCCGGCAATTATGTTTCAAATCCGCTCATTTCCTTTCCCTCTGTGTCTAGCGCATAGTGTGCAAAGAAAGCCGGAATTTTAAAAAACTGTATTTGTTGTGTCATGTTCGATTCTGTCGGGGTAGGGCCTTTTTGGACTTGATTACAGCACTAATCTGCAGCTGTTTTGATTCAACAATATTTTTATTGATTTTAAACAGGGATATAACAGGGTAAACATGTAAAGTTTCAATATACTGTAAATTTTATAACCCCCTTATCAACCCAATATCACCCACCCCACCCCTCCCTGACTCCAAGCCAGCTTTACATGCATAAGAAAGGCTAGATACCAGGCTTTTTAAGGAAAGGAAAGACTATGGAGCTGGAAGTTTTTTGGTCCTGCATGCAAAAAAAAAAAAAAAAAAAAGTGAAAAGAAAACAGACAAACAATTAAATAAGAAGGGAAGCAATCTATAAATGCATATGAAAAAAGCAAAGATAGGGCCCCCACAGCTGTTGAAATTTAAGTCTGAATAACAGATTGAGTAGTGAATCTTCTCCAGGGACTAACAGGACATCATATCTCTGAGCCACTGGGCGTGAGTGGGTGACGTGGAATCCTTCCACTTGAATAAAAGAGAACTCCTGGCCAGGAGTGTCGCAAAAAGATAACAAACGCTGTTTAGCTGGAGTTAGACGCAAGGATCAACGTCTGGGTAGAAACGGGAGAGTTTAAGTTTGGAGAAATGAACCCTGTGTACAACCTTAAACTGTAATAAAGAGTGGCGGGCACATAAGGAGGTTGAGTTGACAAGCTTAAGAATTAAATTCCAAGTATCATCTGACAGTGACAAGTTTAAATCTTTCTCACAAGCAGTTTTAATTTTACACAAAGGGGTGTAACTTGAACCCATCAATCCACTGTAAATAGTGGATATTAGGCCTTTACGCAGCAGGAACAAACAGAGGAGATTATCTAGGATGTTTACAGCAGGAGCCTCAGGGAAATTTGGTATTAAAGAGCCAATGAAGTGTCTTACTTGCAGGTATCTGAAAAAAATGAGAATTGGGTAGGTTAAACCTTTCAGAAATCTGTTCAAACGATGCAAACCTATGGTCAACAAACAGGTCTTTGCAGAGCTTGATGCCCTTATTCTTCCATTCCTGAAACACTGAATCATGCAGAGAAGGTTGGAAGAGATGGTTAGAGACGATAGGACTGGACAGAGAGAAGCCCAGAAGATCATTGTGCTTTCTGAACTGAGCCCATACTCTCAAGGTATATCTAATAACTGAATTGTTGATTGATTTAATTGAGGAGATGGGTAGATCTGCAGCTATTTTGGTTGCAGCTATCTGTCATATGAAAATAAGCAGAACTGACTTCTTCACCACCGTAATGTCTCAAGTGGAGTCTTTACTAAAGACCATTCAGCAGGAGAGAGAATGCCCATCTACTGCATATTTTAGTCTAGTGGTTAAGGAAGCGGCCCCGTAATCAGGAGGTTGCCGATCCGCCAAGGTGCCACTGAGGTGCCACTGAGAAAAGCACCGTCCCCACACACTGCTCCCCGGGCGCCTGTCATGGCTGCCCACTGCTCACTCAGGGTGATGGGATAAATGCAGAGGACAAATTTCACTGTGTGCACTGTGTGCTGTGCTGCTGTGTATCACATGTGACAATCACTTTACTTAAGAAGCCACAGCTGCGGACAGGAAGACTCTGCCAGCACCAGAAACGCATTCATCATCACCGAGCATGGCGTGAGGAGAGCCTTCAGGAGAGTGAACACCAGGAAAGCAGCAGGACCAGACGGCACCTCAGGGAGAATCCTCAGAGCCTGCGCGGACCAGCTAGCACCTGTGTTTACAGAGATATTCAACCTCTCTCTATCTCAGTCGGTGATCCCCACATGCTTCAAGGAGTCCATCATTGTTTCGGTCCCCAAGAAACCCCATCCTGCCTCCCTCAACGACGACCTCAGTAGTGATGAAGTGCTTTGAACGGCTGGTCAGAGACTTCATCATTTCTTCAGTACCGGACACGCTCGACCCACTACAGTTTGCTTACCACCCAAACCACTGTACAGATGATGCCATTACCCATCTCATCCACACCGCACTCACCCACATGGACAATCGGAAGAGAAATTATGTTATGTCTATAGTTCAGCATTTAAAATGATAATCCCCATGATAAGCACCTGGGACTCAGATCATCTCTCTGTCAGAGGATCTCCAACTTCCTATCTGGGAGACCACAGGCAGTAAGGATGGGCGGACACGTCTCAGCCACCATCATTCTCAGCACTGGAGCCCCCAGCTGTACTCTCTGTACACCTACGACTGTGCAGCTACTACAAAGTCCACCACCATCATCTAGTTTGCTGACAACACTGTTGTGGTGGACCTGATCTCCAACAACGCCAAGACGGCCTACCTGGAGGAGATTGGAAATCTGGAGAAGTGGTGCCAGAGGAACAATCTCCACCTGAACGTCAGCAAGACAAAGGAGTTAATAGTGGACGTAACTGCCAAGCAGGATAGGAACTACCAGACCCCTGTCATCAACAGGAGCCCAGTGGAGAGAGTGGACAGCTTCTGATACCTCGGTGTTTACATCACGCAGGACCTGTCATGGTCCTGTCACATCAACACCGTGGTGAAAAAGGCCCGGCAGCGTCTCTACCACCTCAGATGCCTGAGAGAGCCTGAAGTTCCTGGGTGTGCACATGACAGTCTGTGTGAAACATCATTTCAATACACGGTATACCGTGTATACCGTTCTACTGACAATAAACCGATCTTGAATCTTGAATCTTGAAGCTCCCGTCTCAGCCGGGGGAACGCACCTCCATGTCCGTGTTTCACCGGCTCCGCACTGCTCCGTCCCTCCATCCATCCTCTCCTCCACACACGATTTCATGAAATGCAGCATTTCAAATGAAAATGGGATTTTTGTCACTGATACAGCAAGACACACACTGGCCTTCATGTAACCTCAGCTATATGTGTGTGTGTGTGTGTGTGTGTGTGTTTGGGGGGGGGTGTTAGAGAGAGAGAGACAGGTCACATTAGACTGGATTTGTTCACATTAAATGCTGCACTGGCAGTGTGGCCCACCTTGCAAACTCACACACACGCACACACACACACACACACACACACACACACACAGCAGGGATGAGATAATCCTTTGGACAGTGTTCCTGTGGCGAGAATCAGAGCTTGTCATTAGTTGACATGCGATGAGCAGCTGAAAGGCCGTTGAGGATGATTGACAGGTCGGGGTTGGAGTCTGAGTCTGCGTTAGCAGAGATCCGGAAAATTGGTGCTCACATCCTGCATGAAAAGCACTGTGGCATGTAGGGAACAGGTCATCAATCGATTCAAACCCCAGTGCAACTGGGCATTCATTTCATAACAACATCAATCAAATCAATAACTGCAGTAATAAAAGTTTCATTATCGTTATTATTGGGTTCGGCACCAGTCCCATTGCATTTAGAGAGCATATGTGTAGAAGTGTAAATGAATGAATGAAGAGCCCCACCCCCACGGTTCACCGTGGTCCCTCAGGACGCCTAGGAAACTCGGCCTATTCAGCTGTAGGTGCATTTTTACATTTCCCATGGGATCAATGAAGTATCAATTAAGCAACAGTTCACATTACAGAACGGTTCTGGTAAATAATAGAATGAAACGTACGTGTGATATGCATGGTGCCGTGTCTGGTCTGGTCCTGTCCCTCGTGTTTCTCTTTTCTTTGTCTGGAGCACAATCTGTTGCACTTTTTTAACACTTTTTTTTGCTTTTATCTTCAGGTAGAAAAGAACGGTTCATTTTTCTACACATTTGAAATATTTCCATAATCCTACTGTGGATTCCTCTTATTTCTGAACGTGATGTGGACACAGTTGATGCACACTTGCCCTCCCGGTTCATCACCAGGCGGCGCTAGTGGTCAAGCAGGCCGGCGGGTCAGAGTGGACTCTACCTTTCACACGCCTTCCCTCCGCCCGCCCACCCCGTCTTCGATTGTCTCGCTCGAATGTCACGCCATCTGTCTTGGCCCGTTACCATTTGTGAGTCTGTCACTGTTAATATTTCACGACCTGCTCCACCACCAGCGCGCTTGTTGGGGTTTCCTCCTACAGACACGCACTCCTCCTCCATCAGCCTCTCCCAGCAGGGAGCAGTGCGTAAACGTGTGTGTGTGTGTGTGTGTCTGTAAGTGTGTAGGAGTGAAATGCAAGAGCCAGCAACTGGGCTGCCATTTTCTGCCATAAACGGCCATTAAAGCCCCGCGTCTGGGCCGGTGCTGCCACGACAGTCAGACACTTCCCGCCGTTTGCCATATTCGGACATTTCCCCGTTTATTACACGATTTCTCTGATGTTTCACATGAAACATTCTTCAAAAAGAACCTGCTGCAACTCCCTCAGTTTGACAGTTCTACTTCAATTAACCCCCATTAGAAGAATTGAACTATACCAAATACCACATGTTGACAAGGTGAACATGTTAATTATGTAAATGAAACTATTCTGAGTTGATCTAACACTAAATAATCAATTTCAGGATGGCTGTTTATGATGGTGTAACATCTCCCAATGATCATTTTAATCACTCTCTTACCTAACGGGTAACACGCCTGTCTATGAACCAGAAGACCACAAGGAGCCAGGTTCGAACCCCACTTACTACCACCGTGTCTCTGAGCAAGACACTTAACCCCGAGTGTCTCCAGGGGGACTGTCCCTGCGCTCTGGATAAGGGAAATGCCGTAAATGTATGTGCGTGTATGTCTGGTGTACCTTCTCCTGGACAACTTTCACTCGTGACGCACACACAGGAGAAATAAAACCAGTTTCTGTTTCGCTCGCCTCTTGCTCCGTTAGGAGGGGAAGTGCACCTGAGTGTGAGGAGCAGAAAACAAGCTTTCGCGAGGAAGTGGCCGGATAGGCATGTCGGCGGTCATGTTGTGGCCAAAAGACACGTGAATCACAGAACATGGCTTCAGAGGAGAGGAAATGACCGGCCGTTAATCGGGTTAATTCGTTAGTGTGGCCCCACAGGGACATTTTGTTAAGTTGCCTCTTAATTTAACAGTAAAATGCAGCACCAGCAGAGGTGTAAATTCATGTTGTTGGGTGGCAGTGGCCTAGTGGGTAACACACTGGCCTATGAACCAGAAGACCCAGGTTCAAATTCCGCTTACTACCATTGTGTCCCTGAGCAGGACACTTAATCCTGAGTGTCTTCGGGGGGGGGGGACTGTCCCTGTAACTACTGATTGTAAGTCACTCTGGATAAGGGCGTCTGATAAATGCCGGAAATGTAAATTTTGTATTAATGTAGAATTATGTATAGGATTTTGTAAACAGAACAGCTTATTTGGTTGATTACAATTAGACATTATACATTATATTGCTGGATTTATATATTCTACTGTATAGTGGGTTTTGGAGATATATTTATTCAGTGTGCTCAGCCAATCACGGGCCACCAAGTCACCTCTAAAACAGCAGAACGTTTTAACCTCCAAAGGGACAGAAGCGCTCTTCGCAGGTGGCATCAGAGCTGCTATTTTTAGCGGTTGGGGGCTGAAGGAGGGGATGTCCCTCCTGTCCTGCAGTCTGACTGCAGAACCCGGCAGCGGGAATCAGAGCTAAGTTTGGCAGCCGCTAAGTCCTGCATGGAAACCCGACGCTGGTCATTGTTCCTGCACCCAGAGCGCCTCGCGCATGACATTTGGAAAGACCGGAGCACGGCGGGAACCCAGTGTTCGGTGTTGGGTCATTGTTCCCCTGTAGTTATGAAGGCATGAAGGGGACCTTGACATTCGGCCAGCGATGCCACCTTAGAGGGTACTGGGTGGGATCAGACCACAGTGTCCACCAGAGGGACAGATTTGCCGTCAGGCCACAGTTATAGGTCACTACATACTGAACATTATAGTAAATTAGTAGTTAACCCAGATGATACATCAATCAAACCAGTCACTAACAGTGGATGTGAGCCTAATCTGGTACGGTGTTTTAACTTGTCAGTAATAGGTTAGTCCTGCGGGTGCTTGGTAGTCATGGTAACTGCCGCTGGTCCATGTCATTTGATGAGAAACGACATTCCTTTTTTCTGGACCAGCTGCCCGTGGAGCAGCTACATTAAAGGACTTGATGTCGGGATGTCGTCAGAAATCTCTTTGCAGAGAGAATCAAAAGGGAACCGAGCTTGATAAAATCTCTGCCAACACAGCATTCTGGGAAAGGTGGATTTTTGTAAACACGCTTCAGTTGACCTCTCGCCCGAAATGCCAGACGGAATAAACACACCGCGTCCATCGGTGGGACTCGACTTCCTTTATTTCAACACGACTTCCTTGGCTGCTGGGGAAATACAGAAAATACATGTAGAACCTTCATCACACCAACACATTTTCAGTCTTACGCCAATCATATTTATATTTGTCATAATTGTTTTGTGGCAGGGCTGCTGGCTTTCATTCTTGTGCATGGAGGTTCAGAATGTTTAGCATGTGAGGGACAGGTCAACTGGTGTCTACACAACTGGTGAACAACACAAATTTTGGCTTTCATAAAGTTTTCTGCTTCCGTTTCTATTATGGCAGGTTGCATATAATCCAGAATGTTATGAAGAGTGATCAGATGAATTGCAAAGTCCCTCTTTCCATGAAAAAAAAAAAAAAACGTCACGTTTCAGTGATCTTCTCATTATTACAGGAGAGAGTTTGGAGATCATTCTGTCATGCTGACTGAGTTAGAATAGCAGACTGTGTGCTTTAAAAGGAGGGTGATGCTTGGAATCGTTGTTCTTCCTCTGTTAAAGGAAACACGTGCAGTCATCATTGTGTTGCATAAAAAGTTCTTCACAGGCGAGGATGTTGCTGCTACTAAGATTGCACCTAAATCAACCATTTATCAGATCATCAAAAAGTTCAAGGAGAGAAGTTGAAGTGTTATGAAGAAGGCGTCAGGGCGAGCGCCAGGACCGTCTCCTAGAGATGATTCAGCCGAGGCTTCGAGGTGCCACCAGTGCAGAGCTTGCTCAGGAATGGCAGCAGGCAGGTGTGAGGGCATCTGCACGCACAGTGAGGTGAAGACTTTTGGAAGATGGCCTAATGTCAGGAAGGACAGCAAAGAAGCCACTTCTCTCCAAGAAAAACATCAACATCATCCAAGGAAGTGGGCTCACTCACAACCTTGCCTAAGAACACAGCCATGAATAAAGAATGGTACCAAAACGTCCTCCCACAGCAACCATCTCCCAACCATGGAAGAACAATGCCTTTTTCAGCATGATGGAGCACCGTGCCATAATCCGATTGAGAACTTGTGGTCAATCGTCAAGAGGTGGGTGGACAAACAAAAAAACCCACAAATTCTGACAAACTCCAAGCTCTGATTGTGAAGGAACCGGTCGCCATTAGTCAGGATCTTGCCCAGAAGTTGACAGCATGCCAGGGCAAATTGCAGAGGTCTTGAAAAAAATGGCAAACACTGCAAAAATGTAATGTTTGCATAATATTGAATTGTCAATTCAATTCAAAAGCCTTGAAAATATATAAAATTATTGTAATTATATGTCAATACACCACAGAAACAAATGACAAAAAGATCTAAAAACACTCAAGCAGCAAATGTTGTGTAAACCAGTATTTGTGTCATTCTCAAAACTTGGTCTTGGTGTGTGTGTGTGTGTGTGCGCGTGAGTGTGTGTAGAGTGTTTCCTGTTGATGAAACAAACCACCTTCTTGCTTGATCTTGGACCTACAGGCATTAATGATCTTTCACGGTGTGCTGCTTTTTGTTTTTGTGTCTGAACTGTTGCAGAGAAGACATGGTGGAGATGACGAGGTCTCAAGGTCCTCCTGACCCCCACCATGAACGGGTCCTGGGCTTCAGTAATGGCCTCTGCTGGGCCATGATAATGGGCGCTGACGACTCCATCTGAGTGTGAAGTCCCTGCTGGAGAGCCATTCAGACACCGGCGTACACCTAAGTATCTGTTTGGGACCCTGGGCAGGTTCTCACCGGCCTTCCTGCTGTGAGGAACGTGGCAGAGTGGCTGGTAGGTGTGGCGATGGGAGAAGATGACCTGTGGGTGGCCAGTAATAACGTTTCATCATGCGCTCTATATTTATGTGAATAACCATCAGTCATTGTCGTATTTGTCAAGGCCCTGTGAAAGAGCCGTTGGCATGGAAACCAACATTCCCCATCCCTCCATTTGACTTTTTCATCTCCTCTTTTGGTTTTCATGTTCTTGAGCAGTGTGGCTTTTGAGGATTCTCTCCGTAAAATGGACATTGTCTAGTGTCTGTGTGATTAGTGCAAGTGGAACCAGTTATTATCAGTCATTTGAAATTTATTTTAGCTTGATAGACATTGTGACACTAAGTAACCTTAAAAGGGCTCTTCGTGACAACGTTCATATGCAAATAAGACGTTCCTGTGAAAGAAGGCAGAATTATTGCTCTGATTGCACAACACAGACTGGAGAACCTGGGATGAGCCTGGTCATATGCATCTTCTTTATTAATCCTCCATAAATCCAGTGGTACCATCATTTCTCAGTATCCATGTGTTCCTCTTGTACTTGCTTGGACATTCTGCTGTAAATGATCTATGAAATATGACTGAAGGTGAAATCTTTCTTTGAAAAAGAGCGAACATTCTACATCAGACCGGAATGCTCTACAAAACGTGTCATTTTGTCTCTAACAACGAGTCAAGGTCTGAGCACTGAGCAAGGTCTCTGCTTCTTCTTGCCGATTTATCGGGTCTCAGTCACGGTTCTCCTCTTCGGTTCAGCTCCTTTCTTCAGAATATCAAGGTAACAGAGTATCTGCGCCGCTGCTTTCTGGATCCCGGCATAGAAAATCCGGACATTTTCACACTCCCTCAGCTATGTTCACCCGGATTTCCACTTCTGTGGACACACACCCAGGTTCTCCTCGCAGCCTCAGAGCCCTCATTTGACTTTTTAATCAGCCAGCTTTGTATCATATGGAGATGAGGTGAATGTATTAACATCTGGGTATCATCACGGGTAGGATTTGTATACCAAAAGAGTCCATGATTGGATTGGTTCTGGTTCTTTGGCTCCAGTTGGGTTTAGAGAAACGCTGGAAAAGATCTGGGCACAACGGGGTTTACAGGATGTAATAATATTGAATGAAGATGCCATTGAACATGAAAGGGGAATGGAGGAACACTTTGAGGATGATCTGCAGGTCACATGTCCGTCCGTCCAGCCGCTCCACTTTTCTACTGAGAACATCATTGGGGAGGTGTTCCACATTTTATTCTTAGGCATTTTCCTCCCTCCCAGAGCCCCTCGATATCAGAGGAGGAGGTGGATGGAGCCCCGTCGCCCAATAGCCCCGCCCCCTCTGAGTACGGTACCTCTGTGGCACACTGTACGTTTCATTATTCACGACTCTCGGTCCTCACTCGTTCCCCGCGGAACTTCATGTGAGGATAGATTATGTCCACATGGCAAGGCTGCCATCTTTAATTATGCAGCGCCTGCAATCGAGAGCCTGGCGAGCAGGAAGGGTCCTGTTATGTAAGAAAAGGCTGTGCCACGCCCAGTCTCGCACAGGATTAGAGCAGTAAATTACCGCTCTTTATGTAAATAATAACCCTGCGCGTCGGGATGCTGCTCATCGCCGTCTGTAGCCCTGGCCTGTCTAGACTGCAGTGGTTGTCACAAACCCCACATTGCCCAGAAAAGGTCATCATTTACAGGCAGAACAGAGGCCTGGGTTCGAGTCCCTGCCCAAGTTACTCAGGTCTGCGTAAGTGTGTTTGAGTTGTGTGTTCTTATTCTCCCCTTGTAAATTTCCCACTCGTGGGACTAGTAAAGGATCATCCTACCCCAGCACAGCACCCAGTGGTCTCAGTATTTAACCCATCCCCTGAGTCAGCAGTGGGCAGCCATCAAAGGTGGTACTTTGCTTCGTGGCACCTCGGCGGCTCGGGATTCTGATTACGGGTCCGCTTCATTACGCGCTAGGCCACAACTGCCCCTAAAAAAACGGCTGCTTTTAAATTTAAAAGTTAAATAATAAAAGTGAGTTGATTGACTTTCAGACAGCGCTGCAGAAGCCAATTCTCCTCCCTGAAAAGACAGAAGAAAATATTTTTTAAGGAATCTATATGAAGAAAACAGAAAGAAAATGTCATGTTTTATCAGGAAGATGAAGATGAAACAGGTCTGTTGTGTTGTGTGGCTGGTATTGATTGGAAGCTCCCGGGAGGACTTGCTGTGCAACGCCGCAGTGGTCTGCAGGGCTGTTTCCACCGGTGACCGCTGGCACCTGAACAGATGGCGCTGCCATGCTGGAGAAATGCCCTCGGCCCGAACAAGGAGCACAGAACTAATCTGAGCATGATCGACAGAGGCTGCCCACTGCTCCCCAAGGTTGATGGTTAAATGCAGAGGACACATTCTGCCGTGTCACCGTGTGCTGTGCCGCAGCGTTGCACAATGACAATTGCTTTGTTTTCACTTTGTGCAAAAGTTTTAATCTCGCCTCCAGGAGACACCCATGACACATTCAAACTTTTGCTTTGGACCACCGACATTTTTCCCCACTTTTCTGGCATCCCTCTTTTTCCATGGAATCTCATTCATTCTGATTCTGATTGTGGTTCTTTGACCTGCTTGCACACATTTCAACCAAAACACAGCAAATTCAGCCACATGCATAGTCACTACCAACACTATCCTAAAACACAATCACAAGATGGCCACTTCATTAGGACCCCTGCTCCTCCAGCAAATATATTGGGCTCCTCTGATCCTGCTGCCTGCTTATTAGCCTTTGGGGCCTTCGTCTTTCGGCCACTTCGTTAGGCAGAGGCTGGAAGTAAATAGAAATACCAGTCAAGCCTGGCCACGCCTCCTCCTGTTCTTGAAACCCCCCCATGAAGTCTCAGCTATCCGATTGGGCAGCGCCTCCAAGCCCACCAAATTGCACCCACATCCAAGCCACAACCATTGTTCAAGCCACGCCCACCCACAAGCCACCATAATTCCCACATCAAAGACAATGCCCACCGGACCAAGCCATACCCCCGCTGTGCTCCTCGCTGCAGAGGAGGGAGGGGCCCTGTCACGGCTGCCAGTCCAACTCTGCAAGCTCATTGTGTGTGTATCTCCAGTGTTGCAAGCGTTTTCCTGACTGACCAAGCTTCTGCCTTGATTGCTCTGCCTCCATTCCAAGTGCTGCTTCCGCCACGCCGCCACGCTCACAACCAGAAATTTGCCAGTTTCTTTTGTGTCCCTGAAAGCATCAGCTGACTAAAATGCACGTAACTCTGCTGCCGGTGTGCCAGTCGGGGATGGCCAACGCACCAAGGTCACCAGGCAGAGGTGTACGTCCCAGTCCTGGATTAACTGAAAGAGAAGCTTGAACAATTCATCCTTCTTAGTTCGGGTTGTATCGTTCAATGGCACGGTCACGTTGAGCATGATATGGGGAGGTGCGAATTTTTCCAATCGACAGCATGTCACACAGGTGTTTAATGAGGTCTGATTCAAACTGTCAAACGTGGTCTGAGTGCAGCGCTTCAGGAACACCGTGCTGAGGGAGGATGCATTTAGCCACAAAAATGGCATATTTGTCTTTCAATGGGTACAAATTGACAAATTTTGTGTACAGGTCCATATGGACCAGGACATATTTATTGCCCGTTGTGGACAGAAGCAGCAACCAACTGAAATGGCCGGTGTGGGTGAGATGGAGATCAATGGGGACCAATTATCAAGAACCACATGAGGAACTACAACTCCCTGAATTATCACGAATCCAAAAGATCTTGTCATCTTCACGCACATGCACATAGGTGTTTAATGACAGGTGGTCTGAGTATAGTGCTTCAGGGTCACCGTGCTGAGGGAGGAACGTGTCAAAAATGCATTTAGCTACGTCGTCCAAAAGCTCTTGTGTGAAAATACATTCTGTAGGGGTCATAATAAAAAAAATACCTGTTATCATCCACAACTAGAACCAGAAATTTGAACGGGCCTGTCCGGCCTTTTGCCACAAAAGTCAAAATTTCTAATAAAGTAGTTGCAGGGCCAGATGTGCCTACTAAAGTGACTGAAGGAGCAGACATTCATAATGAAGTGGACGCAGGTCCAGTCCATCCAAATAAAGTGGCCGGGATGTGATTGTGTTGTAGGACAGGGTTGCCAAGGATTTTCTAGATGGTTGTTTGGTGATGATATTTGAGGCATGTTAGCATATTAGCAACATATATGCAACAGTTAAAAGTCAGGTCCATGATGCCTCAGGTGATATTTGCTGACATTTGGGACATTAGCATGGTAAAAATTTAGCAGGTTTGGTTGAACCATGTGCAAAATTGGCATTCAACAAAAAAGAGGGATGTCCAAAACAAAACTCTGTAACACATCAAGGGTGTCTCCCGGAGACGAGATCCCAATTTTCGCATATTTCAGTAGGGAGTGTTTTTAAAATGCTGAAAATGCAAAAATTTACATTCAATACATTTCTATGGGGATTTGACAGTTTGAGCGATAATAGCTGGGCTACACCTACTCGGATCACTTATAAAAGTAATAGCGCACCTCGCACATTTACAGCATTTATCAGACGCCCTTATCCAGAGCAACTTACAATCAGTAGTTACAGAGACAGTCTCCCTGGAGCAACTTAGGGTTAAGTGTCTTGCTCAGGGACACAAAGGTAGTAAGTGGGATTCGAACCCAGATCTTCTGAATCATAGGCGAGTGTGTTACCCACTAGGCTACTACCACCCACACAATAGAGTACTAAATCTTGATATATAGCTTGTGGGAGCATGTGCTCCAGTACGACCCACATTAAGTGCGTAAACCCAACCAAGGCAAGCAATATGTCAAACTGGGTGGAAAGGACAGCCTTATGACTTTTTCCCTCATTTTCAAATTTGATCCCAATTTGTTGGTGACCCATAGTTGCCTCCAAAGCAAACCAATATGTCAGATCGTGTGTGATCGGCCTGGATTCTCCAAGGTTTCTGTGCATTGCGAGAGTTTAGTGTGGCAGATCCCTGGTGGTCTAGTGGTTAGTAGTGTTCTGCGCTCTCACCGCCACGGCACCGTCCCCACACACGGCTCCCCGGGCGCCTTTCATTGCTGTCCACCGCTCACCAAGGGTGATGGTAAGAAGCAGAGGACACACTTCATTGTGCTGTGTATAACAATGACAATCACGGTTCAAATCCCGATCTGCCAAGGTGCCACTGCGCAATGCGTCCGTCCCCACACACTGCTCCCCGGGCGCCTTTCATTGCTGCCCACCGCTCACCAAGGGTGATGGTAAGAAGCAGAGGACACACTTCATTGTGCTGTGTATAACAATGACAATCACTTCACTTCCACTTTAGTCTTGAATGTAATGGGTAGTTTTTCAGGTCCCGGGTTCAAATCCCAGATGAGCCCATCACAAAGAGGAGAGTGCCATGCTGGGGCAGTGTTGGCCTAGCGGTTAAGGAAGCAGCCTCATAGTCAGAAGGTTGCCGGTTCAAATCCTGATCTGCCAAGGTGCCACTGCGCAATGCATCCGTCCCCACACACTGCTCCCCGGGCGCCTGTCATGGGTGCTCACTGCTCAATATTTTTTGGGGCAGTGGTGGCAGCGGCCCCGTAATCAGAAGGTTCGAATCCCAAACCGCTGAGGTGCCACTGGCTGCCCGCTGCGCACTCAGGGTGATGGGTTATGAAGAGGACAAATTTCACTGTGTGCACCGTGTGCTGTGCTGCTGTGACAGTCACTTCACTTTAACATCTGAAAAATGAAGCATGTCTAATGTACATAATAAATGTTTTGCCCAATGTAGCAAAGTTTCTAATTCACAAATGTACTCAAGGAAAGGTCAAATGTATGACATTGTAAACCTACTCTTAAAAGTGCTTTTTTTTCAAAAGTAACCTCTGTGCTAATGTCAGGATGTTAGTGTCTAGCATGTGTCGTATTTGTGTGGTGCTCGGGCTGTGCGTGTTTCCAGAACCTCCTCTGGTGTTGAAACAATCAGCGCCTGCGGGGAAACCCGAAAGCGCTGTTCTGCCGCAAGGCCCCGGGACCAAAACAAACAGGCCGCTCGTCTGTCGGCGGGCGGCTTGCGGAGGGTGGAAAATACGGAGGCGTGCTCTGACGCCGCCACTCAAGGCCACCGCCGCTCCGCTTCTGCCAGTCGCTCTTTCATCTGCCTTTCATTGGGCTGCCCGGCTCAGACAGACACACAGCAGGTGTGTAAGCAAGACGGCGAAGACTGCTGCAAACACACACACACACGCACGCGCACACACACACACACACACACACACACACACACACACACACAAAGACTGCCTTGTTTTGAGCCCGAGTCACCTGAGCGGTGGAGTGGGGGGTTGGTTGTGCTGGTTACTCCACAAAGGGGCCTCTAACATTTCACTAATGATCCATCTCCTGCTGTAATTAATGGCTTCCTTAGTGGAACCCTAAATAATCTCCGCTGAGATGAACACGAACATTTGTCCATGACTGTGGCTGCATTCCACACAAACCCAGCTATCAGCTCAGGTGGGTGATCTTTGTCCTGTCCCCGTTTCCCTTTCTGCTGCCCTGTATCCACAGAAATTCACAAAAATGTTATTGCTCCACTTTAAATGTACTCTTCATTTACTCTTCGTATTTCTTAATAACAGTATGCAGAGTGAACCATGTTTTACATTTTATTAAGATTTAAAAAAACATTCGGCCACCAACTGGTTTAGTGTGTTTGTGTCAGTTTTTTTTTTTCATTCTTATCCTTTTGCCAATAAAAAATAGCTGATCAAGAGTTTCTCATGCATTTATTCTCTTTCACAAAAGGTGCATTTATGAACCGTACCTTTCACTGCATGTGCACCTCTATCGTGGTGTATGCAAAACTCATAAGCCTGTACCTCACACACACACATATGTTCAGAGAGTGGAGATTATGTGCATATCAGGAATATTTAAGTGGGATTATGTGCTTTACTTTGTGTATTATTCTCATGTTGCTTTAACGTTGGCGCGGGTGATGCATTAAAAGTGCCAGATTGTGCCTTTTATTAATTTTTAATATCATTTCAGATCACTCTTTCTTAACAGAACTGAAACATTCGTGTCCAGAAGCGGTGCAAACATGATGGATTCTCTGTGCATTTCAGCATTTCATACCATGTAATGTACTGTGCTGCTGTCACTGTGTTGTTCATAAGCCTCACAACCTTTTTAATAATGCAAAGTCCTTCCCTAAGGGCATCTGGGTGATGGAAGGGTTAAGGCAACATTTTCTGTGTGATCTCCTCCGATCTCCCACCAGAGATCATTAAAGCCCCTCCCCCACCACCTACACGCCAACACGGGTTTTAATCATTAAGCACATTATCCTCAGACCCATGGAAAAAAAAGACGTCATTTCACATTGGACCTAGAAGTAGCATTACAGCAGTTCACTCAATTTCTCATAATGGAGGAGTAAATAATGAAATGGCCTTCCAGTTTAGTCAGGTTGTTATGACTCCAACTGGAACTGAAACCAGAGATGAAAAAATAAAGTCTAATGCAATTAGACCTCATACTGGGAAATGTATGCCATCAGCCTTGTTTCTTACAGGCCAAAGACGTGGTTGGTCTGAGTACGGAGTGTGTTAATGTTCCCTCATGTACAGTAGTAGCACTGCAGGCAGATGGTGCCAACAATCATGGAAATTTGAATTCAGACTCTGCAGTCAGCTGCGCTGGGATGGTAGAAATGTCTGGCGGAATCTTCCGGGCTGGAAAGAAAAACCTGGCAGTTCGCCTCCCGGCCAGCAGAGGGCGCACAACAGACTGTGACTTCCAGTCGTGAATCACCAGGCGTTTTGGTTCCTTCTCTCTTCTACTGTACACTTGAACCTGGCTAAAAAGCGAGTGTGGATGTTCTGTGGAAGAAGGCGCCGAAGAGAACGTGGAATTTGTGAAAAAGCATAGAGATGCAGTAATGCTACAGCACATATTTATGAAATAATAAATATTGATGTCACCACGGAGAACCTGCACCTGCATTAGAATGTCTATCCATCTGCTGAGAAAGGAGGACTTCAGTCAACCTGTGGCGGGCATGAAGGTTTTACGGTACTGAACGTACCCAGCAGATAACGGAGTTTGAGCCTGAAACGGCAGAAGATAACAGTCCATCAGAGGGAGAACTTTCACCCTGACATTTGCCACTCTGCCCACCTTGTGACCAGGTTTGAGTGGATTGTTCACGCGAGGGACAGGGTGGGGACCGGCACGTTCCCCTGCCACGTTCTGAGGTGCTGACACGGAGGCAGGGTGTAATATGTGCCGCGTGGAACTGCGCTGGAGGACGGTCCCTTGATTCCCGGCCTGTCATTGTCTCAGAAGAAACTCGGCGTAATTACAGCTGTCCTCTGCTCCTTCTCTCCTGGGTTCCTCTCATAATCAAACTCAAACTCTCCTGCCTTCTATATGCCGTCTGGTTTCAATAAGATCACAGGTATCTGCAGATGTTAGTAAAGATGGATGAAAAGTCACAGTCCAAATGGATGCATCTCCACAAGCTTCACGGTTTCATCTGGCACAGCCGGAAACCATGAATTTTTTATTATACATAGTGCACCCGTAAACTTAATGTATTACAAGTGAAAGTGAAGTGATTGTCACTTGTTATATACAGCAGCACAGCACACGGTGCACACAGTGAAATGTGTCCTCTGCATTTAACCCATCACCCTGAGTGAGCAGTGGGCAGCCATGACAGGCACCCGGGGAGCAGTGTGTGGGGACGGTGCTGTGCTCAGTGGCACCTCAGTGGCACCTTGGCAGATCGGGATTCGAACCCACAACCTTCTGATTACAAGTCCATTTCCTTACACGCTAGGGCGCCACTGCCGCATAAAAGCTTATCACTGCCCTCTTTGTAACAGGTTTGAACCTGGGACCTCTTACACTCAAAGCGAGAAACACACCCCTAGGCCAACGAGCCAATATGGCTAGCCAACAATAAAACAGGAAACTGACTAAAAAAAAAGGAAAAGTGAACGAGGTCACCACAAATTCCCGGCTCCTAAACGGACAGAACGCCACCTGAACCCAATACAAACAGATCTTTGTTCTGCTACATGCTCACGTGTGGCACAAGTAGCGCCGGACACAAAGACGTGCGCGTACGCGTACGCGGCTACTTACGCCGGCGTGCAAATAGGACACCCCGCCACCTAAAATAGGGTGTAAATCGCACACTGGAGTTCATGTGTGCCAGCGGCAGCTGCTGACGCAGATCCATATCATCCATAGACGAGGCGTATCATGTGGCAACACTGGGGGGATCGAGGCCTTTGTTGTGTTCTGCCTTCACTAGGCGGTTTTTTACTTTTAGGGCACGTCGCCTTCGATATAAACACATAAAATTCAGATCACGTTCATGCTGAGAACAATATCACCCGTTCCGTGTTTCGGTTGAATCGATCGCTTTGTCCCTCACAGGACTTCCCATGACTGTGTGAAGGTCATGTGACTGTTTACAAGATTCGTTTCTGCTTTGTGCCCATAAATGCGGACGTGGATGACCGTCAGTAATGAACAGAATTCGTGTTAATGCTCCACCAGCGGCGGAGCTGTCTTTACGTGCAGTTTATATATTCTGAATGAATTACCGCAACATAAAACATTACTGAATACGTTTATGGCTTTAACGGCCCAGTACACGTTCAGTTTAGTACCGAGAGACAGTGATGCTTTGTGGACTTTGCAGAGGACGTCTCTGTAGGGGAGGGAATTGGAATTGGAATCGAGTTGTAGGTGAAGGTCATGTGACAGTCACGGTGGTCAGTTATGGGAACTGATCTCGAACTGGATGCTCTGAACAATGAACCTGCTGGACACACAGACACACACTGTCTCGGCCAGGTGCTGTCATATGACTATAGTTTGTGTGTGTGTGTGTGTGTATGTGTGAACTGTTGCAGAAATTGGGGGTGCTGGATTTCAGATTCCACATTTGCCTGAAGTGAAGTGAAATTTTCTCCTTTTCTCCTATGGAGATTTAAGCTTTAATTTGAGTTTGTATAGTTTAATTTAGTGTGCATATACATATATATAATTTTTTCTTTTATGTCTGCACTATGAGGGGTGTGTCAGTGTGAAACATTATGTACTGATAATAAACCCATCTTGAATCTTGAATGAAATTGTTTGTGTCTCTGACTGAGGGCTGTAGACGAGTCCCTCACGGAAAAACCAGCTCGAGTTACCCCGATAATGTTGTCCTATTAATCAAAGTGTGTTCTAGTGAATGACAACAAGTGTGTTCGTGTGTGTTTTCTGAGTGGTAGTTCGTGTGGTTGTAGTAGCCTAGTGGGTGAAACACTCGCCTGTGAACCAGAAGACCCAGGTTCAAATCCCGCTTACTATCATTGTGTCCCTGAGCAAGACACTTAATCCTAAGTTGCTCCAGGGGGACTGTCCCCTGTAACTACTGATTGTAAGTCACTCTGGATAAGGGCGTCTGATAAATGCCATAAATTTAAATGTTTGTAATGGGATCCATGCCTACCTGGTAAATTGTGAGTTAAAGAGCCTGTCATTTTTTTTAATAGATGTTACTCACACACACACACACACACACACTTGCTGCCTGTTATATTAAAACACATAAAAACACCTGATGTCGGTGACCGAGAATTACAAATTACATTAACATTTAGTTAAAAATGAACATTTAACAAAACAAATGCACACCATGCAGAACACTTTTACCAAACACAGAAACAAATTTACAAGCAGCGAATCATGCGGTAAGGATGGGTACTATTAACCGGATGTTCATTTTTGCTGACCGCTCGATTGTCGCACAAGCTTGACCAGACCAAGTCCGATTTACAGCGCCATGCTGCACAAGTAATCTCACATCGGTTCTTACAAATGGCACGGTTCTTAACCCAGGATCTAGCTCCCAAGCAAGAATGGCATTAGAAACATGCGTGACTAGCTAACCTAAACCTAAAAACCACGAAAACGGATTCTCAGTGGCCTAATCTGGCTAAATGAATCATCTTTCTCTCTGTAACATCGTGTTCAGATATGTAGAGGAGATCTTTGCTGTGAGGTGTGATCCAGTGCAAGTACATGAAAAAAGGCACACACACAGTCCTGATGTATGATATGCATACGGATTATGTGGCCCATGTATCATTTCTCTGTTCTCTCTTCAGCGTAGGAGTGGCTGAAATAACGGACCATGCAAGATACCAAGAGCAATTTTCCCTTTTTTGGCTCTGCTGTGACTGTTGTCTCGACTCAGCAATTTATCATCCTGCTCCTCAGAGTGCTTATCGTAATCAGCTGCCAGATAACGTGCATGTGTGTGTGTGTGTGTGTGTGTGTATACATGTGTGTTCCTTATCCATTCATCCTCTTTCATATCAGTGTGTGGGTGGGTGATAATATGGAACATTTCTCTGTAGTTTCTCTCAGTCGCCAAAGCACAGAACATTTCACCTAAAACTAACGTAGGAGAACGTAAAGCTAATCAGCCCTCAGGCCAATCAGCAGTGTAGTGTAACAGAATGCTGAAATCGGACACTTTAAACCCGAAGCTTCATCCACTCAGGAGTAAAGGCCTGGTCACCGTTTCGACCTTTCACCAAAAACCGTGAGCTGATCCAGGTCTGTCCACACGGGTCTCGTTTTCCAGGAAATGCGTGTGACGTAGCATACGAAGGTTGTAAAAAATGTTGACAAAAGGAGGCTTCCTGGGCTTGGTGCATGGACCAGCTGCCCTGGTGCATCATGGTCAACAAACAACCTGGCCTGTTTCAACATGCCAAGTAAAAAAAAAATGAACATACCAGCTTTCTTCTTCCCATAATGCACCCTGGAGCCATCTACGTCATGATTGGTCAGACCAGGTCACCTTCTCCCATCGCTCCGTGGTCCAGTTCTGATGCTCATCTGATGATGGTTGTAGGGGGGTGGACATTGTATTCAGAACTGTGTATTTTCCTGTGAGCCCCATGCACGTTTCTACATCCAGCCGGTGTACCGAATGTAAAAATGTCCTTGATGTGTGTGTCTGCTTGGTAGAAAAGCGACCCTGTGCATCTATAATAGCTGCTATTTTCAGCCATGTTTCTTTTTTTTTTTGCTCATCTGTTATCCTCTGTGCGCTTTAGAGTTAAAAATAGCCGTGGCTGTCGCAGCTCTGACGCTGTCACTCCTTCTCCTCCCTGCTCCCAACCCTCCTCACCTTGAACCCAGCTCCTCCAGATGGAGCTGCAGTGGAGCAGGCCGTGTCATGTAGGGAGAAAGAAACCCTTTTCCCCCTCTTCTCCCGGCAGCTGCGCCGTGCGATGCCGGGTCGGAACCGGGGACGAGGGCGCCAGTCGACAACTGAACACCAGGGCTGTCATTATTCCAAAATGAGGGAGTCGTGGCTCTGAAGAGACAATACAGTCTCAGTGATGGGGGTTCGCTTTTAATGAAGCGTCAGAAACACCCATCTGGCCTCCCGGCTCAGACACATTTTCCTGGCGTCATCGTCGCAAACATAACAAATGAATCACAAATGGAACAGAGTCACGTAGAAAAGACACGCCGAGCCCAATGAGAATATATTCTAATGATTCTAACACCAATGCTTGGTGGGGGCAGGTCTCACGCTCACACACCAAATTCCCATTATCACCAGACCAGAGCAGAAGATAGTATTTCTAAAGCACAGGTAACATCTTCTCTTGTTGCTGATTGGCCGAAAGTCTCCAGAGCAGCGATACCAGACTGGTCCATTCTAAACCAAACATTCCCCAGACGCTCCACACTTTATACTACTCTGAATGATAAGAAGATGGGGGAGGAATTTGTTAAACAATTCCCCTAAACAATTTTTATACATCTCTTGTCCTACACGGAAGTTACCTCCTTGACTTGGACACTAGGCCTCTGTCTTCACGACGAGAGGCCAGATCTGGACGAGTTGAATTTCCCACATTGTGACTTGCTGCTAGCAAGAAACAAAAAATTTTTTTAACATTTCCTCTCAGGCAACCAGTCATGTTAAAAAATAAATATTCACGTGATTCTGAAGCCGTGTAGAATCTGTTAATTGCCTCAACAGGACTTGAGAACCTGGTGGCATCTGAAGTGGCATAAGCGACACTCTCAGGATACCTGTGGCCACGCCCCTGGGGACTTGTATATAATTTTTAAGGGAGAGGGGGATGTAAAAGGCCATCGCTGTTTATGGTGCAGTAGTGTCAGTTATGAACAGTTTTCTAGCTGCTATTGGTTGGGTACATTTCTGCAGATCCTGTTCCTATAATAATAAATCCTAAGAAAACGATGTCTGTACGGTTCAGTTTTGATCATTTTTACTGTATTTTTACTGTCCGGGAGTGATGTGCTGGCTGACAGATGTTCACGAGCTCGCTGGGACTCTCTGATATTTTTACCTCGACTTTTAACACCTCCGACATCTAGAGCAGCAGACCCCCTGACCCCCCCACAACAGTCCACCGTGTGCATGTGTGTGTGTACTTGTGTACAGTTCCCTTGCAGGATCACCGACTCTGGACCCAACGCCGCCGCTCGTTATTTTTCTCCTCCGCCCGTCTATTGCTGTGTGCCGCTGATAAGACGTGTCCAAGGCAGCGAGAAACCATGGCAACCGTCCAGCCTGCTGTTGACATCACAGCGCGTTAAATATAACCGTCCGCCACACAAGTAGTCATTGGGCGATTTATCCGCTCATTCCTATAAATACATGCTTGCCTGTGCATAATTGCAGCTTGTGTGGGCTGTGTTTGGATGGAGGGGGGGGTTAAGATGGGCGCCGGGGTTTTTCGTTGACGCCCCCGGCGCTCGCGCCCTCATTAGGGGTTCAATCAGGGGAATCAGCCGTGCGTATTACACAGGGCGCCTAGATTATCTCCTCATCTCCTCCCACATCTGGACAGTGGTGGTCCTGAGTCAGCGGGGGTCTTTGCCGGGACAGAATAACGATACGCGCTTTAATATGAACGTTTTTCCGTACCAGTACACCCCATCGTTTGAGAAAATTTAATTTGCAGATGAGGCTGTGGACACCGGTTCTACACGAGCTAACCAGCAGGCCGCTGCTGGAGGCGCGGCTCGCTGTGAGCAGCAGGTCTGGAGCCGGTATCACAGCAGGCAGGGGTCTGCAGGAGGTCCGCTTGCTCCACAGGGGAGGAGCGATGGTCTTTGATGGGTGGAGGGAGTGGGACGGACGGTTGACGGGGGGGCTGATGTCTCTGTGGCTCATGATGGTGGCACAATGTCACCGCTCGTACTGGTCCTCTTCTGCAGAAAGGGGCACAGGTGACCCAGGAAAGATGGGTAACGGTGTGATGTCCTGGTGATGGTGCGTCGCCACGGAGTGAGGTGGAGGTGGAGGACGGTGGGCGCGGTTCGGGGGATAATGCGGTGCAGCAGACTGGCTCTCTGCAGTGCTTTAATCTGGTTTAATCCACAGCTCCGTCCTTCTCTGACAAAATGATTCACCGCTTTTGCTCGTAGCCTGACCTGTATTTGTGTGTGTGTGTGTGTGTGTGTGTGTGTGTGTGTACGATGAGCTGGTCGGGGTGACGTCACCGTGTCCCAGTTATCACTGACCAGACCAGGCAGAATAAACTCTTATGTTCTCTGTATATTCCCGTAGTCATCTGACGGTCACATCAACTCGTACTCTGCTATTGGCCGATTTGGAGCAATCACATTCCACCATGGTCCGGTTTCTCATGTGTGCAATGATTTATGCAGTAATAAGATATTTAGCTTTCTTACAAAATAAAGGTGTTGTTTTTAGATTTATTGAACATTTTAATGTTCACAAAAGTCTTATTTCAGTCAGAATTATCCATGAATATTTTAGTCTAGTTTTAGTCAATGAAAATTGTATTTTAGTCAGTTTTTTATTAATGCAATTCTATTTAACGCAGTCAGTATTTCGAGTAGAATAGACAGAAACAACATTTTCTTTTAGTCAAATCCATTTCATAATTATTATATCATTGTTACCTTATAGTCTCAAGAATACTTGACACCCACTCCCGAGATGGACGATGCTATGATTTGTCCCATGTTTTTCCACCCTCATCCTGATTCCTTTTCCACTTCGTTGTAAAGAAAGTGCGTCCAAACGTCGCTTCGTCATTTTCCCCCAGCTGTCTGCTCACCCATCACAAATGTCCTGAAATCTAATTAAGGCTGTGAATGCGTATGGCGGAAGTGATGTCATCCGTGTGACTGGATGGGAGATGCAGGAGACAGAAACCGAGACATATTAACGCCATTAGACGAGAAGAAATAACAACTTGTCTCGCTTTTGTCAACATTTTTGTTTCGCAAACCATATTTAGTCTTGTTTTTATTCGTCAACAACATTACATGATATGTACATATTTTTTATTTACTATCACATCACGTCAAAAGGTTGGTTGACGAAGATCATGAATTCCGGTGATGAAATTTTCGCTGATGAAATCAACACTTGATGGCGCCGTGTTTTTTTCTCATGGAAACTAAACAAAAATTTGATGGTTTGCACTGCGGCCCACCATCATTCGGGTGCGTGGCAGATTTTGGCATCATGTTGTTCGGTTCTATTGCCTCTCATTTCAACTCGCAGGACGCCGCTGTCTTTTTTTCACTGCTAAATTCAATCAGACTTTATTAAATATTCATATTGTCTGAAGCATATTTCCCCCATTCTCTCAGGGCTGTTTAATTTGTTTTTCTGGCCAGCCTTCTTTATTATTCCAGACGTCGGCATGTTGCTGGAGAGCTGCTGCGCTGGGCATGTTCGCTCGCAGGTCTACTTCCCCGCCACGCTGTGATTGGTGCAGGATGGCCTGTGTCCTTCCCCACCTGTCTCCCTACGGAAAAGAGTGAAAATATTCCGGAATTTTCCCGCAAACAGGAGCATCAGTTGGTGAAAAATGCTGAGAACTCGAACCCGCAGTGCTGGGGGGGCTACATTCAGACAGCCTGGGATTCTGCATCAGTTATATAATGCAGTTATATAAATGACACATTCCCTACCTTTAATGGCAATTAATCTACTCTTTATTAATCTACTCTAAATTAATCTACTCACTTCTAATGCAAATGCAATTAATGTCATTAACACAACTTGCTATGGAGCATGCATCTGCACACTGTAACATATTGTAATATTATAATCCATCCTGATAGAACACTTGACTGGATAAAACTCTCTCTCTTCGCTCACCGCTGGGGGTCCGACTGTCCAGCAGACCGACCACCGAGGGCCGTTTGAAAGGTCAGGTGAGCACCAGGCCGCCCCTCTCATCCTGTTAACATCTCGCCACCCCTCTCTGTCTTATAAAGTAAATCATTTTTTTTTTTTTTTTTATCTTGTCTCTCTCTCTCTCTAGGAAAAGGGCCTGCTCAGGCTGTCTGGGAGAATGGGTGGGGAGATAAATGCTTTGTGACTTCCTCCCCGGCCACCCGCCGCGAGCAGCGCTCCATCCTGCGCCGTAATAAAAGCCTGTCAGGCTGCCGTCCTCGGGGACCCGCAGGCGCGGAGCACAGGTGCTGCGCCGGAACCCGTCCTCGCCACGCGGCACTCGGGTTCCGCTAACTGCCATTTTACCGGGATAATGGGCTCTGGAGAAATGTCAGCTGGTCAATATATTAAAGATGAAAAAAATATTAAGGCTTTCATTTTTGCATTTGTTTGGGAATACATTTATTTTTCAGCGGTAATTATTTTTTGCTGGTGTGGTGGCTATTTTGGTGCCATTTGAGAGTATAATTTTTTTTCAATATTTCAAGGCTGAATCATTTTTTTTTGGATCATGTGTGTCTTTACACCTTGTGCTTAAGCAGCAGCCCAGTGTTGGGCTTCTAAGACCACCGTAAATGGTGAACTCCTTACACACCGTAGGAATGCAGCTGCATTCCCCACCGCACCGTGCCTTTAAATATCCGACGAACAGAACCGGGCCCTCGGGGTGGGGGGGTTGCTTGACATTTCCAGACTGGGGTATCCCCCCTACTTTGGGCTCTCCCCTTGCCCGTGTCTGGGATACATGGCATGACTGGCACACGGCTCGGGTTTGCTAGCGTGTGAAGATCACATGAGGGTGGTAGTAGCTTGACGGGTAACACACCCGCCTATGAGCACTAACTAGAAGAGCACCGAGTTCAAACCCCACTTACTACCTTCGTGTCCCTGAGCAAGACACTTTATCCTGAGTGTCTCCAGGGGGACTGTCCCTGTAAATCCTGGTTGTAAGGGCGTCTGGTAAATTCCAGAAATGTAAATGTATTAATGAGATGAAGGGAATCAGATGTTTCATCTCTGGTCGTTTCCCCACCATGTCGAGGGTTTGGCTCCTGATGCTCATGTGGAGGAGGGGGTTTCCCCTTGCGGTGTTGCCCCAGCTGTCCCACCAACTGCATCTCAGCGTCACTCGGCTACCGTGTCACAGCATGTGACCTCATGTAATTTTTTCTGACAGGGGAGTGACCAAGGTGCAGGGGATTGTGGGGGATTTTCTGGGTTTCTCTGGAGTTTCCAGCGAGTTTCCAGCAAGTTTCCAGCAGTGCATGAGTGAAATATTCCTCCAGAGGAGTCACGGATCATGGTCTCCCCAAAGTCAGAGGACACTGTCTGACCCTGACTTCATTGTGTAAAATGACAATTTATGGTTTAAAAAACATGTCTCGTATATTTCCTCTTAATTCTGTTTTAGGTTGAGGTTGTTTATACTACATTTATACTACATATGTAATGTAGTTTTCACCCTGGTCTTCACTTGTGAGTGTGTGTCCTGTGTGACATTGGGCGGTTTTCCGTGGGAAGGAGACTCGCGCATTTGTCCTCCCTAAGGTACATTTAGGGCCTTATCTTAGCACCTGACACAGCAGAGGAGCAGCTAAACCCTCCCATCTGATGGCTGTTTATTCCGGGCCTGATGAGGGCTTTGTGTGTGTGTGTGTGTGTGTGTGTGTGTGTGTGTGTGTGAGATCTTATTGTATGTCCTGCATATGTCCTTGTGTGTTGGTGAGCAGGGGTGATGGATTCTCAGGAGATTTACTAAAGGCCTATTCAGTATTTCACATGAGCATGTTAATGTTTTCATCTACATATTTGTGTCAGTACAAATATGTATAATTATAAGTGTGTGTGTTTGTGAGTCAGTGTGTTGCTTTATTCAAAAAGACAGGCGCTTCCTGTCTGGGTTTCCTTTTTTTTTGGCCAGTTTGCTTGTGTCATGGAAAAAACGACAGTTTAAACAAAACCACAAAGAGTCAGGATATGATAATGTAATCCCAGCAGGCAGCAGCACAGACAACACCTACTAGCCGCCTCCCACCCATGCCACGCCCTGCTTCAGACAGCACCCGAGACCTGGTGTGATATTAAAACTACTGAATATGAACATGTTTTACTCTGAATGATGCACAGCAGCATTAAATTATTCTAATGGTCCTAAAGCAACATTAGATCGTCCAACAAGCACACACAGAGAACTTCGACTGCAGTCACCCGAAATTTCACTCCTAACATGGTGAGGAACCGGCGAGGAATGTTCTCCGTCCTACATTCATATTCCTGAATGGCATCGCTGCATAATATTTACATTTGGGTTCCATCTCTGCCAGCCACATACAGAGAGATATGCTTGTTCACACACAGCACAGCACATAGCACATAAAGCATGCATGAAATAAATACAAATGAGTAGTAATTTTAATTAAATTGACACAATGTTCTCCCAGAATTCTCAGGTTTATTTATTTATTTATTGTCCAGTTTCATGAAAATACAGTTTAGAATTATATTGGGTTTCAAGCATTCTAACAGCTACTGTTCTCACGTATTGGTTTGTTGTTTTTTTATAGTGTACTGATACCACTATTTTGGTGTTAATAATGATCAATAAATATATTAATGCAAAAAAAAAAATGAATTCTCAGTGGTCTCTGAGCCCCTGTTCGGAACTGAAGCAGGATTTGTGGGAAAAGGGGGAATAATTCCAACGTAGAGAGAAGGAGTGGAGCGCGGACGGAGGAGATAAGGTGGAAATTACAGCGGCATGAAGTAGGAGCGGTGGGAGGGGTCGGGGGTCATTATCTGGGCAGCGATGACTCAGGGTTATTCTGATGACAGAGTGATATGTGGTGGGTGTCTGGGTTTGGCGAGGACAGATAATCTGCCCTTTTTCACTCATTTCACGTGGTTGAGTCGCCCCATTCACACGGACCACTTCTTTACACACAGACTTGATGGGTCCGGTCAGCCTGGTACACCAGAAGCCCTTCCTGCAGGAAGAAGGGTAACGAAGGAGAGAACATGACTTTCTCCCCTCCCGTGATCATAGCTGGGTGTTTACAGCGGTAATAACCCCGTTGCTCAAGAGCCACGCCGCTCCAGGACCTGCTGATCTCGCAGTTCGAGCTGCAGAGTTCACAGGGTGCAGGCCGAGTCCACTTCTCTGGAGACAATGTGGTGCAACACAACGCTGGAGGAAGCGATCTAACTTCCCATACGATATGCATTACAGCCGCGGATCAGGTGACCCTGCGATCTGAAAGGTTAACGCATGGAAATTATTACAGCGCCGGCGTGTGTGAGCTGCGGTTAGAGGAAAATTAACACAGGCACTCGTACTCTACACCGCTATAATGACGCGATAAACATGTCTCTGATGTGAAGGATCGATGTGAATTGAAGGTTTATTAAAGTTTTATGTGACTGTGAACATTTTTGACCCGCTGAGCAATGCAGAATTATGTAGAAATGAGGCGACCTGTATCTGAACGTCCTGAACTTACAACAGGAGGCCGAGGCTCAAAAATGTAAAAACTGTCCTTGGTCCTTGTGCTACTGCGGCTCGACCAATCACAGGCAGTGTTGCACCAACCAATCACTGAAGGCGTTCGCTCAGCTGCTGTGTGCACCAAATGGCGAGCAAATCTCTTGCCCAACATCAGCTGCCGTTCTTTTATTTTTACACCATTTCGAGCCAAATGTCACCTCTGCAAGGTCCTTACAAGAGCTGCAAGTCCCTAATAAATGGGCAGTGGTGGCCTAGCGGTTAAGGAAGCGGCCCTGTAATCAAAAGGTTGCCGGTTCGAATCCCGATCCGCCAAGGTGCCACTGAGGTGCCACTGAGCAAAGCACCGTCCCCACACACTGCTCCCCGGGCGCCTGTCATGGCTGCCCACTGCTCACTCAGGGTGATGGGTTAAATGCAGAGGGCAAATTTCACTGTGCGCATCGTGTGCTGTGCTGCTGTGTATCACATGCGACAATCACTTCACTAAAAAAAAAACTAATAGCAAAGGGAAAAAAAAAAGTCTCATTCATTTATGGCTTTAAATGTTTTCCACTTAATTTTATTTGAGTTGCCTGTAAATGACCAATTACGACCTTAATTGCTGCTTTGGGACGCACTGAAAGCCCCGGCTTTACCGCCCCTGCCAGGGAATGTATGCAGAGGAGCACAGTGACCCATGCAACTCCTGCACGTTGGTCGAACAGCGTGTCCTGCATGCGGTCCGTCCCATCATGCACCGGGAGTCGACTCCTTTCAGGCAAACAAAGATTTATTGATTCGTTTTACAGCAGCATCCATACAGTCATATAGTGAGAGTAGAGACCAACGTCCGGGGGAAAAAAACGCATAAAATGCAACAGTTTATTCGTTTATTTCTTATTTACTGCCTGAGTACAGCGGCTAACTGTTAGCATTAGCATCAGCTTGGGTCATCGGCGCCGAAATCTGCCTCATTTTTCACCTCCTTTCTCTTTCTTCTGCCTTTCTTCTGTTCTTTCCTCTCCTTCTTACTTTCCTGCTGAGGAGATGAATTATGCATGATGCCTTGCGTCATCGTTTGTACGATAACAATGTTGGCATGTCAGGCCCTGGCATTCGATCCACCCTTCCAGTGACATGATGGAATATGTGGCCCGGTGTTGCCTTTCAGTAGGTGGGGCTGAAAAATTGATGAGGACATTTTCCACTGCCGTGGTGGCGGCCGCCGGCCCCTGCCCCATCACCTGATACCGGAGCCGGAGATCGGGCAGCGGCCGAGGGTGAGCTCGGGGGAGGCGGACCGGCCGCCAGCCGTCCCTCAGGGCTCCGCCACCACGGCAACACATTTTCCATCTGCCGTGAAAGCGGAGGAGCTAACCCGAACCGCGCCGTGTGTGCGCTGGCACGGCAACGTTTCACGTTCACAGCGTAGGAGCAACTTTACACCCCAGTTACATCTCACTTCTGATTGGTTGAGGACATGACCGCGGTCCCCGTGGCAGAAGAAGGATGCTATCCTAATGGTGGTCGGTAATGCAAATCTGTCATTGACCGAAGAGCAGATAACGCAGCACCTAGTGTGAGGGCCACGGGGCCCTTTTCATTACACGCTGGTACCTCGAGGTGCTCCTTATCATCTGTCGTCTTCTCTGTTCTCTCCTCCACTTACTGAAAGCAGAGCTGCCGGCGGTGCAACCTACACTCCACCCAAATGGCACAGCGCTGGCCGGGGGACTCGGTTTACACGGGACGCACTCGATACACGGTGCTGCCGCCACTCTCGGATCGGCACATCGACCCGGCCTCCGAATTAGCATTCACAGGCCGCGGCGACGTCTTCATGTAGTACAAAAAAAAACGCCCTGCTGCATTATGGGAATTGGACTAATCAAGTCTCTGAGCGCCTCCTCCGGACAAAAAGGAAGCCATCGCAGGGTCCATGAGGAGCCTGGACTCTGGAGCCGCCGCCGCCAGTTCGTCTTCCTCCCCTTCTGTCTGTTGGACAGCAGTAATAACACTCCACGGCTATTGATTTGTCTACGGTGCCCCTATTACTGCGGTCAATTACACAGAGAGAGAAAAGTGGGAAAGGAGAGCAGGCAAACGGAGCGAGAGAGCACGGAATTTCATGCTTGGCATATTTTCTTTGAATTATTTATGATCTTCCATTGTAACGCATCCCCCTTGGCAATAATGCAATGTCATTTTTTAAATATAATAATCCTCTAATGCTCATTGCCTGAACTCATATTTGCTGCGACAATGCAGACCTCTCTCACTCTGCCGCATTCAAATTCAGTCCGCTGGAGCAGATCATCAGTAATGGCTGCGTACTTACGCTGTAATTACACCGGGAAATGGGATATAATTGATCGGCGTGTAAACTTGTGCGTTGTACTCCTGTGCTGATGAACGCTCCTGCTGGACTAACACGTGCATGTTCTGTATGACATGATATGTGCCTTTGTACTGGAGAAGTGGATCAGATAGGATGCAGCACTCTTTTGGCAAAATCACATTACAATCACACTAATATTTGGAGACTCACAAGCATTCTGCCGCTTGTTTTGATCTTGTCCCTGCAACAGTCATTTGGCTTTGCGTGAGTCTTCAAAAAGGGTTAAAGGGTTAATTTCTCTTCATACAGTGTCACCTTTGACCCCTGCATAAACATTCACAGCGTTGTTAATCAGAACGAAATGCTGTCAGAGGGGAGCAAGCCGAAAAGGCAGAAGAGCTGAGCTGTGCACGTGCACTGATGGGTTCAGTGGTCCAACACAGGAAAAATAATTATACGGTTGATTCAGGCTCAGAACTTCACCTTTGATCCATCAAAGTCTTCCGTTTGACCCAACATATGCCCTCATTAAAATTTAAACCGCCCTCTTTAATCTTTCCTGCATGTGATAAACGTGGCCGTGCCTGACGCACACTTGAAGAAACTCACAGATTAAACATTAAGGGACGGTGCCAGATAATAAAAAAAAAAAAGTCAACTCAGCTGAGACTGGAACTGTGCGGATGACCTGAGCAGCGGTGCCCACGCCTGGGTTCACCGCGTCCCGCCAACGCAGACTTCACGCTGCTTTTAAAACCAAGCTCACATGAAGGCATTTTCCATCACACCTGGACACGCATGGCTCCGGCACAGAGTTATACTTATCGATACTCACCCCCCAGGCGACCAATTAAAGCAGCGAACGTAGTTTTACGTTCCCCCGAGAACCGATCCAGGCTGATTCCCGCTTCGCCTGGTTCATTAAATTGAGAGAAAATGTTAGATCTGTCAGATGATGCATCCAACTTCTTCCCTCCACACCATGCCATCACAAGAGACATTATCAGTCACATAAATCAGTTCACATGAAATACAAAAAATTGCACTGGTTGTCTTTAGAGAGACAAATGTATTTGTGAGGTTCCTATTTCCGCCTGAACACAGACTGTTGCGCAATTGTTTCACACATTGGCCTGTAAATAAAAACCTAACCAAACCGTCACTGTCTGGCATGTAGATGCCAAAGCATACTTGAGCTCAACAGGATTCTACTAACATGACTTTATCCTTATAATAATATTATTTTATTATTGTTATAATTTATGTTGCCACATTTCAATAAATGTCAATATAAATCTAGCTAGTCAAATGGCGGCTTTGTTCACTATTGTCACCATTGAAAGCCACTTCATGAGATTCTAATTAACATTAGTGAATGATAACCTTCAGGACTGTTTGTGCCTGATAACCTGATAATTGGGTCCTGATAACTCGCCCGCTGCCGCTTGTTCGGTTCGAGTGACCAACTGGGCCTTTATATATGTGAGTAGTTGCTCCTGCATTGACGTGGTACCTCACATTCAGGTAAAGTCGCATTATTCCGTTTGTGTTTAATTTCTGTTATAATAAACATGATCCCTTACACTGTTGAGCATTTGCGCCTCTTCAATTTCCCAAGCCGTGGCATGACAGATGGAAACTTAAGGTGGTGGAGAGAAGACAAGCCAGTTAGGGTGGTAGTAGCCTAGTGGGTAACACACTCGCCTGTGAACCAGAGGACCCGGGTTCAAATCCCGCTTACTACCATCGTGTCCCTGAGCCAGACACTCAACCCTGAGTGTCTCCAGGGTGGGGACTGTCCCTGTGATAAGGGACAAGGGCGTCTGATAACTGCTGTAAATGTAAATGTGCAATGCTACCATCACAGTAAGAGCTCCCTGATTTGGACAGATGCAAACCTTCAACTTTTTACCTCATTTAGTGTATATTTAGTTTATCTGTGGCAGTTAAAGTAGTTAAAGTGTTGGTATGTTTACACCAGCTGGGTTGGGTATGGTGTAACATGGAGGTTAAAGTGAAGAAAAGACGCTGTGCTTATTTAACGCGGTCACGCGCGCCATCGAAACAGACCGGCTTTCAGCTGTTCGAGTTAAAAGTGGGTCGCTGCAGACATCTGGACCATGAAAAGCGTGGTTTGGGGAGCCGTGCCTGCTCGCGCCGCGATGCTTTTCCGTCTCTGCGTGCGGTACACTGTGCAGCTCGCTGTGGGAGGGATCTGCAGGAACAGACTCCATCACTTTTTTTTTTCCTGCCTCTCAGGTATTACAGTCATTAGCAGGCACGGCAATTAGATCATGGTTGCTAAGTCAAAGCTGCCTTTGCTGCCAATTAACATAATCGTCTCCGTCTGTCGCTGCAGTGGGAGGATGCGCAGGGTCATTCGGAATAATTTCGATTGCCGATGCAGCTCTGTCTCCGTCCCCGTTGTGTGTTTCTGTATGAAAGGTTGACTGGCAGTTGGTTTTCGGCGCTGCTGAGTGTGGCGCACACAATTGACCAGGTTACCCCGTCACCGTGGGGATCCAGGCCCATGGCAACCGGTTAACACTCACACTGATCCCCTGGTTGTTGCTCCACACGCCACAAACTAATGACGTCACCCCCTCGGGGCATCGGCTCCCACTGTGCCACTCGAGTAACCTGAAACCCACTCAGGGAAGAAACGGGCACCACATTTATACCCAGATATACATTTTATTCAGTTTGTTTGGACACGCAAATGGAACCCACTCACAGTGCTGGACCAACTTGCAAACCAAGTAGAAACTGGCCACTGCCATTTTTGATTTAGGGTATTTGTGAAAATGTTGATTAAGCCCAATTGCATAATGATTAACATTTACAATTACCGCATTTATCAGACGCCCTTATCCAGAGCAACAGTCAGTAGTGACGGGGACAGTCTTCCCCTGGAGACACTCAGGGTTAAGTGTCTTGCTCAGGGACACAATGGTAGTAAGTGGGGCTTGAACCTGGGTCTTCTGGTTCATAGGCGAGTGTGTTAACCATCAGCCCTAACCTACGGGGTCATTCCTTAGAGTGATGTTATGCATCCCGTGTGAAGCCATTCCTACTCCCTCCAGACTCCAGATATACCACCACATGTACTTCATGCCATAAATGGGATTGTCATTTGAAAATTGACATTTGCACCTGGCCATTTTTCTATTTGTGCTATTTGAGGATTTATGCAAATGTGACTGGTGATATTGATTCCATAATTTCATCAAAACAATCACAGCGAAAGGGTTTAGAATGGATGCATGTGTTTGTGTCTCTCTGTTCACAGGAAAGAGCAGGAAATCTGATGACCTTTGACCTGTGCCACTTTACAATGCCATAATGAGATTCAGACTCAGAAAACTGTATTTGTCCTGAAGGAAATTGCTTACATCATGAACGCACCAACCCAATGCTATGGAGTTTCTCATAAAAAAAATAAATGTAAAATATATTTGAGAGGGAGGACAGTGCTTGTGCTGCCACAACTATGCATGTGACAAATAAAAATCTTGAATCTTAATCTTAGAAGGCTTAGGACGGAGCTACCAAGCAGGAGGAGAAAGGGAGTCCTATTAGGTGGTGGGCATGGAAGAGGAAGATGCAGAGGACAGGGGGACGGTTGAGACGGTTGGTCCACTGTGGCCACCACTAACAGGGGCAGCTGGAAGTAAAAGAAGTCCTCAGTTTCCCAAATTACTCACCTTTACTGCTTATCGAGTGCAGAATTATGCAAATGCTCGTATTTACCAGTGTGTGAAACACGGGTAAAGGAGCATTTGCACGCATGACAGCAGCCGGCGGTCAGGGGAAATGTCACCGGGGCGGCGCGCTTATTTGCTCTCTGGCCTCGGAGGGACTCGCCCCCGTCTCCAGTCGGTCTGAAGCTTGCATTCGGATGCAATAACGGCCGCGCGCCGGCATGCATTATTTATAGATCGGTTGTTTGTCTAATGAGTGCACGGGCGGAGTAGGAGACGAAGTGTTACGTAAGGCGGTTATATTCGCGCTGCCTGCATAAAAAGTAAAAAAGAAATAAATTTTAAAAAAGGTGAAAACCCTGCATGGACGTGGTAAATAATAACCACTGCATTGTCTGCAGGTAACGAGAAACCCAGTGGCCGAGGAGTGTGTGAGATTACATTAGATGAATGATGTCATGGTTGGCCAGCGGTTCGCATCGCTCATCTGTCCCGTTCTGACCACAGCTTTGCCTAGAAAACCATTAGAGAGAGAGCTGAGACTAGCGGCGTAATCCCACTCTCTCTCTGTGTGTGTGTGTGTGTGTGTGTGCATGCTTATGGCGTAGGGTTGTAATCTCGAAGTGTGCTCTTTGTGTGTGTCTCTGTAATCCGTCCGTGTGTGTATTTGGACGACTGCCGGTCACATCACATCACATCACATCACATCTCTCTTCTTATTCTATATGTTGTCATGCGATATTTTAATGCATGTCATTTTCCACATTCTTAGATTTTTGTCACCCCATCACATTTACGGCATTTACCAGACGCTCTTATACAGAGCGACTTACAATCAGTAGTTACAGGGACAGTCCCCCCCTGGAGACACTCAGGGTTAAGTGTCCTGCTCAGCGACACGATGGTAGTAAGTGGGGTTCGAACCTGGGTCTTTTGGATCATAGGCGAGTGTGTTACCCGCTACCCATCACCTCCTCCAGCGCCAGATCTCAAGGTCTGTGTGTTGGTTCTGGAGATTTGGACGCCACCCATGTTCGTGTCTGTGAGCTGTGTGTGTGTGTGTACGTGTTGCATTTTACATGTTTTTGTGTGTGTTCGTTTTAACAGAAAAAGTGGCGTGTTCTTGTAAGAGAGGAAAAAAATCCAATGATGTCATCTCATTTGTAAGTGTGTGTGTGTGTGTGTGTGTGTGTGTAGAAGGGTGACGTATGGTAATCTGGAATACTCAGAATTCTAGCTGCGCCATCCCAGCAGAGAGGGTTTATGCTTCAGCCGAGGACAGGGGCTGGGGGTCAGGGGGTTATGTCATCCGCTGCTTCCAGGCGATGACGCAGCCGCCAGTGCGAGTCGGATGTAGAGCCACGCTGGGCGGGTCCAGACGCGATTGGCCGCTGAAATCTGTGCTGTTACACAGTGGCTTTGCCGAAGCGAGCAGCGAGGTGCAGGCAGGTTGTGCACAACCTGAGGAGGCTGGGGGCAGCGGCGACCTGGGGACGCCGGAAACACACCGGGTTCACGGCTCGATGGCTGAACACCACTTCCATCATCCTGTCTGACCTTTGACCCTGGTGTTTTTACAGACATTTACTGTCACCGCGGGTGAATTTAATTGTTTAATTATACAAGGTGTGAATGCTCTCATCTGGAGTCGCCACAGAGGATCGGCCCTGCCTGACGAAACCCTCCCCGTTACCTGGGCTTGGGACCGACGCATAGAAACGGGGGGTCACCTGCATCCCTAGTGGCGGGGGTGGGGGTGAAAAAGGTGGAACATTCCACTATTCTTAAAACTGGTTGGTATTGACGTGTCTTACTGACGAGCCCACGCGAATATACATGCTTAGCAAAGCCTATTACATAGTATTAGCAGTAATAATAATGATGCAAAATAATGATAATGAACTTTCCTACACAATCTGTCAGCCGCCCGGGTTTTTCGTGCTAGCAATAAAACCATGTTCTGGCTGCGGTCGCCCCATATTCGTGCTAGTAAAAAAGCAGCGTAAAAAGCAGCGCTCCGACCCCCCCATGTTCATGCTGGTAATGAAACGTCGTTTTGGCAAGACCCCCTGCCTGCCCCCCCCCCCAAAAAAAAAGTTTAGGCATGCCACCTACTGTCTAGCCTCGGCCTCCGAATTTGTCAGGCCGGGCCTGTCTCTCGTGGTACCTGCCGGTGTGTGTAGTGTGTATTCTGCGTCCCTATGAAGCCTTCATCACCGTGAGGGCAGGAGGTCGTGAGGGGTAAAAAGTGTCCACGGCCAGATATTGTGTCTTGGCAGGGTGTCGTTATGAAGTGTGATTCGTAATTCGTAAGCTGTCACGGGCCAGCAGCGGAATAATGAGGTCACCCACACACCGGGTTACGTAATGGTCCGTACGCACGTGCGCGTGGCTATTTCTGGCACACTTTTACTTTTCTCGACCGGGCCGATCTGTCACCCTGATTTATTCCCCTGCCCGCGATACACCTGGGGTCATTTATAAAGCTGACACACCCAGCGGCGGGCTGGCCAGTGTGTTTTGACGGGGAGCGCGGGTCCAGAGAAGGGGAGCCAGAATATTAACACCACGCTGCTGTAGGCGCCAAGCTTGATTAGAGCGGCCCTGGGTCTTCTGCAGCATCTGCACCGTCTGAAGAGAGCTGCAAATTCGACCGGAACGTTGCGGCACTGGCCTGCAGCCGCATCTCCTCAACTGCGCTGCAGCGCTGACCTCGGCTTTTCATGCTGCGTTAGGGATGTTATGCATGTTGCCCGAGGAACTGGAAGGCTTTAAATAGATGCTGGGCAGAAAATGTCTCAAACATTGATTGCTCCAGAATAAGAATGATATATTTACGTACATAGACGTATATTTATATTTAGTGTATATTTAAATGTTGTCTGTAGTTGTTGTTGGCGGCCTGTCTTAGTTTTAATTTAGTCTTTGTGTCAGTCTGAGCATTTTAGTTTTGTTTTAGTCAGAATTATACATTATTGTTTTAGTCAAATTTTAGTCAACGAAAATTTTATTGAAGTCTCTTTTTTAACAATTCTATTTAACCCCGTCAATATAGTACAAGTACCGAGTAGAACAGACAAGAACAATGTTTTCTTTTAGTCAAACCCATTTCACAAAACAAGGTTATCTTATAATTAAATATACTCAAGATTACTTTTCCTTCATTCCATACATGAAAGATGCTCTGATTTGTTCCATGTTTTTTTCGACCATACATTCTGTTTCTTTTCTACTCGTTTTTGTCAACCAAAAGTCAAGAGACATTTTAGTAAAGTTTTTTTTGTATGTAAACCATATTCAGAACTGGGGGACCCCCGGTTCACGATGGAGATGAAAAAGAAGTCCTCAGAGTCCATTCCCAGAGAAAATTCTTTTATACATTTGACTCCCAGGAAGCTTCCACAGACCAATCAGAAATTGTTGCTTCCGCCCTGTCATTTACCTCCTGCTTGGGGGGTGTCGCAACCCGACAAAGACACAAGCGGGGGACCCCAAACAAAGAGCTGGCCTTTCACGCCTCTTGCACGGGTGGGAGGCCGTTTGACAAAGATATGGAGAACACCGAGCTGATGAACCTCTACGCAAGACAAAAGTGCAGAATGTCATGGACTTCCCATCTTACAAAGTAGTAAGTTTGAACCTGGGACTTTGTGGTCTTCTGGTTCGTAGCCACTAGGCCACTGCCACCACCTCCGTGCTTTAGTTGGGTGTGTGCAGGACGAAGCAGGACGGTGTTTTGTATGACATGCTCATACTGTGTGTTAAACTGTGGGCTTCAACTCTTACTCAAGTGTTTGGCAACAAGGGAAGAAATGTGTGGCAGCAATTGACCGCTGGGTTAACTGAGCAGCAAGGACCATATTTGCACATCCTCAAAGCCGCCTCTGCAGGACGTCCCGCTGAAGTGAGAGGTTAAAGTGAAGAGATTATGCCATTATGATGCACAGCAAGCATGGCGCAGCACACGGGGACACACAACAAAATGTGTTCTCTGCTTTTAACGCCCTTGGGGGAGCAGTGTGGGGACGGTACCCTGCTCATTGGCACCTCAGTGGCACCTTGGCGGTTTTGGGATTATGGGTTCACTTCCTCACCCGCTAGGCCACAACTGCCCCGAAGCTTCGTCCTGAGTTTGTCGGCTGGATGTTTTTGGTTACACCCTCTTACACAGAGTCTTGGTCCTAAGGAAACTCGTCTTGTCCACCCCCCCCTGTTTGGTTCATATGCGTCTACATGCCAATCAGCCCGGCAATTCTGATATGTGTCAAGCACTGTCACCTCGTCAACGTCCCCCGACCGGGTCCCTGTCGCTCCTTGTATCTCTCACCGCCACGGCGTCTCGCCTGGTTTTATTGACTGCTGGACAGGAGACCGTCCCCGCAGTCCCCTTCACTCGTGTGCTTCATGAACGACTGCGTTCGACACTGTCAGTTGGCGAATGCGGTGGACGGGATGGGAGCAGCCGAGAATAGGCGCCTCCGTTCTGGGGAGCGCAGCTGATGGGCGCATCGCCGCGCGGTCACGCTCAAGCGTGCTCTGCGCCCGCGAGCCCGCATGCACGCACGCGTGCGGTAATTAGCGTAATGGCTTATTTATAGGTCCGTGGCATGTTGTGGAATCGCCACGTGCCCCCCCGGGGCAGATTAAGCCAGTTGACAATCAATTATTTATGGCTTCCTGCTGGCGAAGAGCTCGCCTTGCTTTTGTGCGCAGCGCCATGGCAACACAACAGGAAGACCGTCCTGCGAACGACGGAAGTTGCAAGGGTGAGAAATGCCCTGGGCCCTCAGCTTCACCCCCCCGAAGACCTCAATTTCTTATCATGCCTCTGCAGACTTACCAGGGTAATAAAGTGTGAACTTTTTCGGGGGGCTAATTTGGGTGTAGCCTCGTTTTTTGGGGGGGGTTTTTTTAACGCGATCTCATGCTGACGCTAGAAGTCGTCTTCAGGCCGGGGGCGGACGCACATAGAATTGCACAACCCAGCCACCGAGGACGCATGTGACTGTTTCCTGGTGACGCTCCCCAGCCCGGGTAAACAGGGACGGTTGCATCAAGGAGGACGTCCGGCGTTACACGTTTACCAAATCTTTAACCGGACTGGCCGATCCGCTGCGGCGACCCCTGACGGGAGAGGTCGAGAGGAGGCGACGTGGTCTTTATATTGTGTATTGACTGTAAATGACCAGAGGCGGGGGCGGTGGTAGACCTAGCGGTGAAGGAAGCGGCCCCGTAGTCAGAAGGTTGCTCCCCGGGCGCCTGTCATGGTGCCCACCGCTCACTCAGGGTGATGGTTAAATGCAGAGGACACATTTCACTGTGTAACCGTGTGCTGTGCTGCTGCGTATCACAATGACAATCACTTCACTTTAAGTAAATAAATACATTTTAGTACATATTAGAATGTTCTTTGACCAATAAACCTGTCCAGTTTGGATTCAGGCTTTTTTGCTCCCAATTCTTTACATCAGTAGAGACGCAAGCGAGAAGTCATGGTGACGAACGCATAACACGCAATACACAGCGTGAGAAGTGAAACCGTGCTGGGCCCAGAACAGGAAATAAGATATCGCAGCATCGCTAACTGACATCTCATCCGAAACACACGTCACCGCGCCGGCGCACGGTTTCCGCCTGGGAGCGCGGGGTCAGCGGGCCGCTGGGCCGCTTTCTGCCGCCGCGTCGGCTGTCCGGTTTAATCTGGGCCGGGGGGTCGGTGGCAGATGTCAGATTGAGTCTTTAAGTGGGGGTGGGCGAAGGGCGGAGCTGAAGAACTCGGGCAGGTCGGCTGGACTCTGATTGGCGGGTGCGGCCCCCGCCGCGTTCTCGCTCGAATCCCCCCCCCCCACCTCTCCCGCTCTCACGTCATCCCTGTCACTCACGCCGCGCTCATGACATCATGTTTCCATTGCTCGCCGTGTCACGTGTGGACGCGGGACCGTTGCCATGGAGGCAGATTTTCCTCCCGCTCCTTTCTGCATCACTCGGCTGACATCCGACTCTCCGGAGAAACAGATCCTTGCGCAGCTCGGCACAAATGCGGAATTTTGTTCCGTCGGGCGCCTCCCCGAGAAGGGCTGACAGTGTGCCGCCCTGTTGTTTCAGACAGAGCCGTTATCCTCCTGGTGTGTGTGTGTGTGTGTGTGTGTGTGAGTGTGTGTGAGTCTAAATTCTGTTAAAAGTACATAATAATGAACATATTACATAACCATGTGGCCTAGTTTCAGAAATATTTGTGTGTGTGTGTGTGAGTGTGTGTGTGTGTGTGTGTGTGTGTGTGTAAAGGCATTCTGCACGTATCTCTCTTTGTGCCTCTGTCTGCCTTTATCTTGTTCTCGTGCTCTTTACTTCACTGTGTGTATGCGTGTGTGTGTGTGTGTGTGTGTGTGTGTGTGTGTGTGTGTGTTAGGAGGCCTCGTGGCCAAAACCTGCTGACGCAGACAGAGGAGGCAGAGAGATGCTTTTGTCCTAATCCCTCAAAAAAAAGAGGGAGACCTATGACATCATGGAACGCTAGCCCCGCCCCCTCCCATCCTCCATCTCCCCCTGTCTGTCTGTCTTTTTGTCCGTCTGTCTCACACAGAGGAGCTTGTTGTTTTATTATCTCTTGAGTCGGTGGGGATTCGGCCGCTGGCGTTACGTAACGGCGCGGGATTTGTCCGGGCGGCGTTCCGCCCGCAGGGCGATGATGTGCAGCGCTGAGGGGCGGCTGCCCGGACATCTGCAGCTGCAACATGTTCAGCTATCGGGAACACTCGGGAGCACAGATTGCTTTTAAGAGGATGTAACAGGTGAATATTTTGGTACTTTTGGACGGGCATCTGGGGTAATTGAGAGTCATTAAAAAGCCCATAAACCTTTCAATGAGCGCATGAGCTGTTACACAAGATCTCTCAGCACTCGCTCCTGTAACCAGGTGGGCCTGTTTCTCATTATGGGGGCGTCCTACCGGGTCTTACACACACACACACACACACACACACGTTCACTTAAACAGTCCAGGAATGAGGCAGCGTGGGAGCTGGGCTAATTTCAGACGGCGTATAAAAGGTTTTGGAGCGGAAAATGCTGCCCGTCAGCAATGGGCCCTAATAAAGCGACGAGCGAAGCCCTGTATCAGCAGGGAACACACTCCGCCTGCCAGAGCGTGTGTGAGCAGCGAGCAGTGGAGGACTTCGGTGCCCCTGTCACAGCAGCCCTGCCCATTACCCGCCGCTCAGCCGCTCACAAGTGGGCCGATAGTGCGGCACGCTTGTCGCGGCGGTAAGGCATGAGTAGTTTGGAGTGTGTGTCAAGTGTCCACTGGCCCGCGGCTTAGCAATGATTTTCACACGTTGTCGTTGGGTGCCCACCGTCTTGAAGAGGACTAGCAATACGCAGACAGACAGACACACACACACACACACACTGGTGTAATGCAGCCTTAGAGCTTATCCTAAAATGTCCAGTTCCTGCTGCTTTAGAGGAGGGAAGAAACATTTCTGTTAATATCCTCTTCCAGGGTGCCCAGCACGATGATACAGAACAAGGTTGCCATGGAACCAGACATGGTCCCACTATTCCGTGTATAGTATGCTGTAAGCAGCGTGTATGTAGTGTGTATGTTGTAGTATGCTGTGAGTGGAGTATATGTTGTGGTACGCTGTATGTAGTGTGTATGTTGTGGTACGCTGTGAGTGGTGTGTATGTTGTGATCTGCTGTATGTAGTGTGTATGAAAGTAGTGAGAGTGAAGTGATGAAGTGAAAGTGAAGTGATCACTTCACTTTCACTACTCACAGCATACTACAACATACACACTACATACAGCAGACCACAACATACACACCACTCACATCATACAACAACATACACATATGTATGATACAACATACATACAACAACATACACATATGTATGATGTGAGTAGTGCATATATTGTAGTATGCTGTGTGTAGTGTGTATGTTGTTGTGTGATGTGAATGGTGTGTATGTTGTGGTATGCCGTATGTAGTGTGTATGTTGTAGTATGCTGTATGTAGTGTGTATGTTGTAGTATGCCGAATGTAGTGTGTATGTTGTAGTATGCTGTGAGTAGTATGTATGTTGTAGTATGCCATATGTAGTGTGTATGTTGTTGTATGATGTGAGTGGTGTGTATGATGTGGTATGCCGTATGTAGTGTGTATGTTGTAGTATGCTGTGAGTAGTGTATATGTTGTGGTACGCTGTGAGTAGTGTGTATGTTGTAGTATGCCGTATGTAGTGTGTATGTTGTTGTGTGATGTGAATGGTGTGTATGTTGTGGTATGCCGTATGTAGTGTGTATGTTGTAGTATGCTGTATGTAGTGTGTATGTTGTAGTATGCCGAATGTAGTGTGTATGTTGTTGTATGATGTGAGTGGTGTGTATGTTGTGGTACGCCGTATGTAGTGTGTATGTTTTTGTATGATGTGAGTAGTGTATATGTTGTGGTACGCTGTATGTAGTGTGTATGTTGTAGTATTAAAGTGAAGTGATTGTCACATGTGATACACAGGAGCACAGCACACAATGCACACAGTGAAATTTGTCCTCTGCATTTAACCCATCACCCTGAGTAAGCAGTGGGCGGCCATGACAGGCGCCCGGGGAGCAGTGTGTGGGGATGGTGCGTCGCTCAGTGGCACCTCAGTGGCACCTTGGCGGATCGGGATTCGAACCGGCAACCTTCTGATAACGGGGCCGCTTCCTTAACCGCTAGGCCACCACTACCCCCGCTAGGCCACCACTGCCCACTGTATGCTGTGAGTAGTGTGTATATTGTAGTATGCTGTGAGTAGTATGTATGTTGTAGTATGCCGTATGTAGTGTGAATGTTGTTGTATGATGTGAATGGTGTGTATGTTGTGGTCTGCCGTATGTAGTGTGTATGTTGTAGTATGCAGTCAGTAGTGTGTATATTGTGTTGGCTCGGTTGGCTCTGGACTGTGGTGATGTGTAGAAAGGAAGTGCTGTTGTATCATGTCTATTTCTGGAGTCTTAGTCACTCTGCAGAAGACTGGGGTCTGTACACACACACACACACACACACAGATAAAATCACATACCTACAGAGACACCCACAAGCCAAAGAACAGGTGTATACATTACCAACTCTCTCTCTCTCTCTCACACACACACACCAGTTTTAAATGTAGGCTGTGTGCTGCATGCTGTGAATGAAGCCGCCCTGCTGCTCAGCTCTCAGCTCACATCCCAGATCGCTGGTTTATTAATATCACTGATGCTGGGTTGTTTAATTTTATGTGTGTGTGTGTGTGTGTGTGTTATTTATAGCATGTTTTGTGTTGGGGGGGCTGCTGCCTCACCTCTCCTGTTTCGCCATGCCTGTCCTAAGGGGGTCCATGGCTCTTTTTTAAGCAGCGGCCCAAGGCTGTTGCTTTCCAGGGTTTCTGCCGTCCCGACATGAAATGATTGACGGGTGAGCGGCAGGGTCGGGGTCTGATGATTGTCTGATGAAATCAGAAGATGCACCTGGTGTTGTCACATCGCCATGGATTTTCAGAGCACGAATCAACTCTGCAAGGGTAATTACAGAGAGCTTGGGTATTTATCACCGCATGGATTTGACGGACTTGTTCTTTTTTGGGGTTTATGGACTGAAAAGAATACCAGTCCAGAGCTCACCCCCCAACATGAATCATATTACAGGTCTACCGATTGGCTAATGAAGTGCTATTTGTTCATTTGAGGGGTGGTGGTGGGGTCTCCTGTTTATTAGAAATGCTGGTGTGACTCAATACACTCACTGTCATATTTCTGCCCTGTGTGTGTGTGTGTGTGTGTGTGTTTGTGTGTGAGTGTGTGTGTGGATTTTGAGATAAATTCAGCCTTTCAGACCTCGTTCAGCTGAGCCGGCCCGTCCGGGCCCGATTAGAATCTGCGTCTGAAGCCATCAGGCCCAAGGCCACTGTGGAGATTCCTTTGATGACTCATCAGTCACTGTCACAGGGTCAAATGTCCAATCAGCGAGGACCTTGCTCGTGTCATGTCACGTCCAATCAGAATGATGACTCGGGCTCCCGGTCGTGGGGACTGTTCCAGGCCACATTCCCACTCGCTCAGCCCCACAGACCACATCAATACACCACAACTAGATGATTTGCGTGCAACGTTTATTATCTGTAAGCTGAAATCCAGGCTGGCTGTATCTCGATTGCTCTGATAGGACGGAGCCTGTTTCTCATCAGCTGCTGCAGGGAGATCGATACCTGCACGGCGAGCTCCTGGTGTTCACCTGTCAATAGTTCAGCTTTTCGGGCGAAGCAGCCGTTTCTCTGGAGGAGAAAAAGACAAGAGCAGTGGCGCACACTGAGGACGTCCCACCCTGACCTCTCTCCAGCGACCCTCTCCGCTCCCTCCGTCCCCTCCACCGTGTCGGGCGCTCTGCTCCTTTTGAAGTCCAACATCAGAGACCATGAAAGGTCTCCCACAACAAGCCGTGCGCGGGCAGGCGGCCTTGTGTTTATTCATAGCCGCTCGCTTATACGAACTCCCCCTTCCTGGTCCGTTCACGCCGCGCCTGCGTCCCCCAAGGCCGCTGATGGATGGTTCCGGCGATGTCGCCAGGCTCCGATCGATTTCCGGGCCTGCTGGCAGGTGAGGTCTTTCCCAGGCGCGCATGGGTGATCGCCACGACTATGATGGATAACATCCTTCGTTTATCTCCAGGCCCCGCCCAGCGCCATCACCTCCGCACTGTCCAGGATCAATGGGCGCCGCTGAGGTCTGGCGCTCTTAATTTTTAATTTTCCACGGACGGGTCCGAGGTGAAGGTGACTGCAGCTGTTCCCTGGTCAGGTCCCTTGTCCATCGATATTCAGGAAGAGTGAACTAACAAAGCTCAGATACCAGCAGAGACCGTTTAAACACCCCACGTTTCAAGAACTGCCATTCTGGGCTGTGCTTTCTTTCCTGAATATGAAAAAATTCATGTGTGTCTTTCCACAAATGTTTGCGCTAAATTAGCTGCCATTCACAGATCTCTCGTATCGCTTGTGTTCGTCAGTAATGTCAACGTTCCCTCCCACACCCGCTGAAGACATGAGACTTAAGAGCTTTTTAGAGTGAGTCTTTATAGTGAGACTTTTCGCATTAAGAGGACAAGGCGACTCTCATTGTGGAGATTCAGATAATAGATAAGGTTTGTTTGCAGAATCGTGTGGTCCAGTTTGGGTGCTGGTGTGTGATGATATAGACCTGTAAACTCTGTGATTATGGGACACACCCTGATGACAATATAGTTCTGTTTTACATTTACGTTTATGGCATTTGTCAGACGCCCGTATCCAGATGGCCTTACAATCAGTAGTGACAGGGACAGCCCCCCCTGGAGACACTCAGGGTTAAGTGTCTTGCTCAGGGACACGATGGTAGTAAGTGGGGTTTCAACCTGGGTCTTCTGGTTCATAGGCGAGTGTGTTTCTCTCTAGGTTACAACCACCCTTTGGGTATTTGAGGTTCAGCTTCAGCACGAGGACAGCTTCCTTTGTTTATTTTGTTGTTTACAGTGTGTGTGTGTGTGTGTGTGTGTGTGTGTGTGTGTGTGTGCACATTTCCTGGATTTCAGCATTAGAGCATCGAGGGGAAAATGAAGAGAAAAACGGAGCAGAAGCCAAGTGCCTGGCTTTCCGTGCCCCATCACATCCTTGAATTTCTTACCCGCCTGTCGCTCATCCATTATTTCTGCTCATCCATTATGAAGGAGCAGGTACAATGGCAACTGCTCCAGGGCTCCAACCACCTCCAGCCCTGGGTAAGGGCAACCAGGAGAAGAAGAACACAAATCCTGTCAGGCCCTGCGTCTGTCTGCAGTATTTACAGCGGAGACTCCGCAGGCCAAGCGCTGATGGCTTGCAGGACTGGAAACCTCCTCCCAACTTCTCCCCTGATTCCTTGCCTTATATAGGAAAAGGCTGCAGGAGCAGCTCTGGTCAGTGTAGTCCTGGTCGCCTCGCCGCTGTGTTTGACAGCTTGCAGGCTCGTGTTGGAACGGCCTGGTCACCGGCTCCCAGGCTGCACCACACTGTGGACAGGATGGACTTTATCATGCCGAAAAAAAAATGACAATAATCAATAACTGCTTATTGAAGTAATGGGGTACAGATAGAAAACAGCGTGATTCCAACTGGATGAAAAAAATCTACTTGGTCAGTGTCACAACCCAACAGCCAAAAAAAGGGTCTTGGCACCGTTCTTGGTACCATGTGGGATGTGGGCCAGTGTTGGTGAGGTGGCATCATTGTACCCAATGCCCGAAAATGGGACAATGTGACCATATATGGCAGCAGGTGAGAGACACCGCATCCGTTCTCACCCTCTCAAGGTGGGCAGGACAGCGTAGGTCTGGAGATGTCACCAGCCGGCGGCGTTGCCTCGTGCCAAGAGAGGAACAAAGGATGAAGGGGCTGAGCTGCAGATGAGGAGTGCAGGCGTCCCCCACCGTGGTGACTCAACCCTTCCCCTTTCCTCTCACTTTATTTATGTCTCTAAGGTTGTGGCACAGCCTGGCACCAAAACGATGACGACTTAATTCAATCTGGACTGGACTGACTGGGCATAATGGGGGTCAGGGTAATTAGTGCGCTCTGGATCCATCCAATAAGAATCGTCTCGGCGGCGCTATAGATGATTTTAAACGAATTCACCATCTGTTTTTCCGAGGCAGCGTCTATGGCGTGCAGCAGGTGTCCTCTGAAAGGCGGAGTGAAATTCGCCGCTGCTCCGCTGCAGCGGGGTTTTAAAAATGGACTTTCCACTCGCCTCTTTATGGACTCGTAAAAAAACACACACTCCAGGTGGGGCTCACAGGGTCGTTCTCTTGACTGGTCTGCATGGAACATCTCACCACCGATCCTTCTGGTCTAACAAGACCAGAGCCCTGTTTAGCTGAACCGGTGCAGTCGCCAGCAGCTGCCCACAGTTCGCCCTCCTGCTGCATCTGGCTAACTGTTTCCTGCCTTTTAATGTGATTGGTTGGTTTTTGGCCAAAATAAAAAAGATGACTTATGTTGTCCGGTTTTTTTTTAGGGGAGAAGAAGGCAGGATTTCTGATAGAATTACACACTGTGCTATTCAAGATAAGATGACCTTTATTAGTCCCACAAGTAACAAATTTACATTGCAAGTGGACAGTGCAAGATAAAAGCAGCAAAAATATACGGTACAGGCCAGACGTTTGGACACACCTTCTCATTCAATGTGTTTTCTTTATTTTCATGACCATTTACGTTGGTAGATTCTCACTGAAGGCATCAAAACTATGAATGAACACATGTGGAGTTCTGTACTTAACTAAAAAAAGGTGAAATAACTGAGAACTTGTTTTATATTCTAGTTTCTTTGCTCTGATTACTGCTTTGCACACTCTTGGCATTCTCTTCAAGATGCTTCAAGATGTCGTCACCTGAAATGCTTCTCCAACAGTCTTGAAGGAGTTCCCAGAGGTGTTTAGCACTTGTTGGGGTCCAGCTCACCCCAAACCATCTGGATGGGGTTCAGGTCCGGTGACTGTGGAGGTCAGGTCTCCACTTTTTGTTAAGTACATAATTCAACATGTGTTCATTCATAGTTTTGATGCCTTCAGTGAGAATCTACCAAAGTAAATGGTCATGAAAATAAAGAAAATGCATTGAATGAGAAGGTGTGTCCAAACCTTTGGCCTGTACTGTAAGTGTGTGTGTGTGTGTGTGTATATATACATATTCTTGTGTGTGTATATTATATTCACACACACACACACACACACACACACACACACACACACACACACACACAGTACAGACCAAAACAGCAAAGACAATATGTCGGCTATACAAAAAAAAGTTCTTTATACAAACAAATATTCCTGGATAAAAAAAATGGGTTTCTAATTAATTCATGTGTTAATTCAACATCAGTTGTTTCTTCTGGTGTGTAGAGAGTGAGAGAAGACCAAATGAATTTCACCGAACACTGAAAAATAAATGACAAGGTGGAAACATCCCCTCTGCTGGTTTTACCTCCTCTTGAATTCCCAGAGTGCACACTGGTCCAAACTGCAAACAACATAGAGCAAAAGAGAAAGCAAATGTGAGCCGTATCAACGGAAAACAGAGCACGGAAAAAGAGGATGCGAGCGCGGCCCACTCTGTCGGTCAGTCTGGGTCCCCTCGCACACACACACTGGCCACTTCAGGTGAAAGATTGTTTGCGAGTGGAAAGTTGGCCGGCCGGTGCTGTGTAAGAACACTGCGTGTTTCAGTGCGTCCCCCCCTCTCTCCACGGCTCTGTAATTCCCGTGGTCGCACTCAACTCTCTCCACACACACACACACACACACACACACACACAGGCTGGCACAGCTGCGCTCTTTATCCTCTGGGCCGTTCGGCCAACCCCTCCATAAATTCCGGCGGGAGCTGGGACGAGAGACAGGACTGTGCCCCCCCCCCCCCCCCCCCCCCCCCCCCCCCATTTTAAAAAAAACAAAAATCCAAACAAATGTGCTCAAATCAACCAACCTGCTGAACAATTAACATGTGCCAGTGTGTTATTTCTGAACGCTGCTGCGCCCCCCCCAAGGATTTCAGGGAAAAAGCCATTACTGTAATTATAGGCGTGGATTTGGTGCATGTGCCCTGACGAGCGTTCCTCATTAGGCACCAAGTCGGAATTCTACTGATTTTGCTGTCACCTTCCGTCATATGTGCTCAAAAGTTTACACAGAATTCTCTCCGTTTCTCCTGGAAGGCCGATGTGCTGCAGAGGAAGTCCTCGGCCGATGTGCTGAGCCGGTGGGTGGCCGGAGGAAGCAATGATCCGGCCTGGCCTGACTGGTAGGGGAGCGGCGTTCACGCCGAGAGTCACGTGGCGCGTTCCACACATATCAGGCACGCGGGGGTGGGCGGGAGCCGCGTGTCCTGCTCTTATCATCAAACGGGACATCTTCCACTTGAACTGCACATCCTCTCCTGAACTGCACATATCACTCTTCTTTCCGTTATTTTTCACAGCAGTGTTATCAGGATCCTCCACACAGCAACCTGACCCTGGTCCGTGTTGGAAAAAAAAACGTGGTTCAAACTGTCAGAAACACACACACACACACACACATGGAGAGAGAGAGTTTTAAACATATGTGGTGTGTTCTGCTCAAACAGCGGTCGTGGGGCCAGTAGGAAATAAAATAATACAAAGCCAGTGCTTTCCGGCTGCTCTGGTGTCGCCGCTATTTTTAGTGCTGGAATAAGGGCATATTACCATGCAATATGTTCAGTGTCACTTGACATTTAACATTTTTCAATATTTTTGCGATGTAGAAATCTGCTCAGACAGAAGGTCGCGCCATGCATGTGTGGGCTGACACGCAGCTTTAGGTAAACGAAAATAAATATAATTCATTTGATGAATCTCGTCAGTGAAATTTGTTAAAATTTTAGGAAATGTTTTATTTTTTACCTTTTTGAACAAATTAATTCATTTCTGATTGATGTCAATATTTTGCGCTTCTTGGCTGAGAACGCAATTCCGACTCATCTGCTGTCAGTTGAGCAACACAATGCAAACATCTCTCTGCTGGGCGAGTAATGGGAAGGAAAATTGCATCCACGGCATGCATCACAATGAGGAATATTTGATTTGATTTAGGCAGCTAATGAAGTATTAATGAATTATCGCTGTAGATTTGTTCACTAGAAGGCAGTGAGCGTGCATGTGTGTGTGTGTGTGTGTGTGTGTGTGTGTGTGTGCATGATGGCAGAGCCCGACCACAGCCTTGCCCGATTTGAACCACAGGAAAATTGTTGCATGGCAGCAGGCTCGTCACTGCAAAACCCAGGGGCAACGTCTCTTGGGAGGGCTGAGCAGAGGCTGAGTGTGTGTGTGTGTGTGTGTGTGTGGAAGGTGCATATGCACATGCATGTGTGTGTTTGTGTAAGGGGCTGACCATGAAAGGACGACACCGCAGGCCACCAATAGGAGAAAAGCTTGAAATAAAATGGCCGAGCTGCGAAATGGCACACATATAAATAGGATCGCCGTCCCTTCCGCTCCCCAGTGATCGGAGATGCAAATATGTGACAAAGCCGGACCCACAAACGACTTTTTGGCAGATGCAGTTGCAACTGCCGGGCTAAATTTCAGAAGCCGGCCGAGCTGCAGGGGAAGGTTGGATCGGAACCGAGCGGTGATGAGCCCTGCGTTCATGATAAAACCCATCAGGGGAAGACTGTCGGTCAACTGCTCCCTCCGAGCTCTAAACAGACGCTGTTCTCTGTTTGTCGTCAGCCCATTTCCCCCTTTTCCCCTCCGCTCAGCCTCTTTCATAACTTCTGCACTCAGAAGACTGAATACGAGGTCCTTTCAGACCACAACCAGCGGGCCAAACTCAAAGTGTTATTGTGATTTTGTCCAGATCGTGGAAACACCACGAAACAGGATGTCTCTGGATAACAGGAAGCTTTTTGACACTTGTTTTTTACCGTTTCCCCGTCTCATGATTGTACTGCCAAAGTGAAACGAAACGGGCAATCCCGCTGACATTTGGAAAACTCGGCCCTGGTGCGCCAGGCGGCCGCGCTGAAGCCGTGGCCAGCAGTGCAATAAATGCACGGATCAATATGAGCCAGATGATGGAGCCGAGAAAGCACAGATCGATGGTGGCCAGATGTCGCGGTGCACAGACACACACACACACACACACACACTTCCCCTTTCCCCTCCCAAAACACACTTCTCAAAATAAACTGTCCTTTGCAGAAAGTGATGCAAACTCCAGTTCTGCACTGATCTGCAATGTGCAGACCACGTGACACGTGTATTGTATTGTGTATTGAGAAGCCACAACTGAAGACCTGAGCAAAGATAGAAAAAATAAAAAAGCGCAACGTCATGGAAAGAATGACGTCACGTTTAATTAGCCGCTGGGGGAAGACTTGTTCCAGGCTGGGGAGGAGGAGTCTGGCGCAAAAAAACAATCGGCCTTTTTTTTTTTACGCGCGGCGACTCGTGCACCGAACCGGGCCCGCCGCGCACGGCGCTCCCCGCGCAAAAAAAAAAAAAAAAAAAAAAAACGCGCCCGTTTCCCGAGCGGAGAGGCCGCCGTCCAGGAAAAACGAGCCGCTGACGTCGCGCCGTCGCGCCGGGCCGACTGGCGTGTCGCGGGAGCCAATCGGGAGGCGCGCCGCGGCCGGCGGCCCCGCCCCCTGGCCGCGCGTCACGTGGCTGGCGCGGGGATTGGACGGCGGGGACGCGGCGTCGCGTAGAGCGGCTGAGGGAGCGCGGAGGAGAGAGCGAGGCGGACTCGGGGCGCCGTGAGTATCTCCGCCGCGCCGCGCCGCGCCGCGCCTGCCCGCCCGCCTTCCTTCCTTCCTTCCAGGCGGGCTTCGTTTTTCCAACGCGGCGAGACCCGGGCCGCGCTCACGTCGGCGACCGCGACTTTTCACGCCGCGCGGGGGGACGCAGCGCTAGCCTGCGGGAGCGTTAGCCGAGGCGGCTAGCGTCGGTGCCCGCCTGCCGCCGCCTGCGCTCTCCGCGCCGGACCGTGCCAGGTAACGGGTCACCCCGCCGCCGCAGCGGGTCGGCGGACCGACCGCTTTACGGAGCTGCTCGGATGTTGACGCGGTCTGGAGACAAATACGTTTTTACAAAGTAAAACAAGAAAAAAAAATGATAAAAGATATAAAACTCGTAGGTTCCCCCCCCGGGGGTGTCCGTCGGACTCCGACCCGGGACCGCGGCTGCTCGGCCCGGCCGGACGCGGCTCCCGCCGGCGGCAGGTGCGGGTTAAATTTAGACGGGCGGCGGGTCCCGTCGACGGGATGCGGATGCTGGCGACCGGCTACCTGCTCCCCGCCCCGGCCGGACGGGGTGGCCGCGGGGCTCCTTCTCCCCGCCGCCCGGCCTCTTCATGTACAGAAAAAAAAAAAAACCCCGGAGGAACGGGGGCTCGCTGGCACCGCGGCGGGATCCTGCTGCTGCAGGAGCGGGTTTAATTATTCACCCCGTCGCAGGAACGGGGCAACCTTTGGCTGCGTGGCGGGCCTTTGGACCGCAGGATTTGGAGAGACGCCGACCGACTTGGTCGTGTGGGCCGCCCGGTAGCTCCCGGCCCGCCCGCCCGCCCGCCCGCCTCTGGAACCCCCTGTGTGGAGGGGGGTGCCTGTGCTCTGACCCAGGTGACCCCGTCCGTGCCGACGTCGTGTCAGGGACGATTTTTATTCTTCTTCCTTATTCGATTTTTATTTTTATTCTTTTTTTTTTAGTTTTAGAAACTCTAAAGCGGGTCCTGCATTGTTTATGTAAGAGGCGGCGGAGCCTTTGTGTCACATTAATCTGAGGTGACATTCAATCCCACATCAGGCACCGTGCCGGCTAAATATAGTGCGCCGCAGTACGGGGTCGGCTTTCGCGGCGCGGGGGTCTTCCGGCGGGATTCACCCACCCACTGGATCGCCGGGAGCCGTAAATGAGTTGGTGGTGATGGTCCCGGTTTGGGTGGCGGGGTCACCGGCTCAGTCACCCCGCGACGCCACCGCTCGTCTTCTCCGGGTCGGGGTGTCCGGCGCGAGGAGGGGCGACTTCCCTCGGCGCTCGCATGCCGTGACCCACTTCACCGTGGCCCTCCCCCCCCCGGGGGTCAGAGAGCGGCGGAGGGGAGGGGAGGGGCGGCTTCTAAAAATACGGCGGGATCCTTGGAATCGCCGCCCTTGACCCCTCGCGCCGAGCCGCCCGGATCGGTGGCGTGGCACCGCGCGGCCCTCCTCGCCACCAGCTGTCGGGCCACTTGCCGGAATGACACGCCGCGACCTCTGCGGCGGCGCTGGCGGCCTGCCCGCTGTGGGAAGGGTTAACGCGCCTCCTGCCAGCTGTTGGCCCGGCGGATCTGATCACAATGATTTTCCACTGTTGTGACACGTGACCCGCGCCGCGGTCCGAAACTGTCACGCCCAATGTTAACCCCCCCCACCCCGGCATGTTGCGGCCTCCGATTTCGAGATGGGGGGGCCCTGGTGCCTTCGTCAGGCTATTTTTAGGGGCTTTTTGTTGGTCGGGTTTTGAATTGAGTCATGTGACTGCGGGTGACCCCCGGGGTCTGCCGGGCCAGCGCGCCGTGGCGGTTTGGCCCCAGAGCGTTCCGCCTGACATCATGGCTTTTCACCGCGGCTCCTGTGGGGGTCGAGCTAATCCCCTGCATGCCTCTGCTTCCAAACGGGATCTTCAGGCCCGAAACCGGCCGCAGATTCACTCCCGTTGGGTCGAAATGGCGCACGGGCTCACGAATGAAATGATTTTTGGAAAATCCCGCTCACCTGTTGCACGGAAGTTCTCCGGAGGGAACCGCGAGTTCTGAATTCACCGCTTTAGGCCCCCAGAGGATTGAGTGGCAGTAAATGAGCCACGAACGCTGACGCTGCTGGCTGCCTCCAGATTGGTCCCGTTTGTACCAGCGGTGGTCCTTTTATCACACCGGGACGTTTAAAGATGGGGAAGCTCCTTCATGTCATTGGGGTTTTTTTTTTTTTATGAAATTTTTTTCTTCTGCTGATCCTCGGCTCCTTTTGGGCGTCACTTTAAGGAATCGGCCCCCGTAATCAGAAGGTTTCCGAATCCCGATCCGCCAAGGTGCCACTGAGCAAAGCACCGTCCCCACACGCTGCTCCCCGGGCGCCTGTCATGGCTGCCCACTGCTCACCAAGGGTGATGGTCAAATGCAGAGGACAAATTTCACTGTGTGCACCGTGTGCTGTGCTGCACAAGTGACAATCACTTCACATTTCTCTTCTTTCTTTCTTTAATCGATAAAGGTGCAAATTCCAAATTCCGCTGGAAATGACCTCCGGGATTTTACATTCTAATCCCGGGTTCTTCACCAGAAATGGAAATATGGGGTCTGACCCCTGACCCCTGCGCGCGCTATGATTAACGCCACGTGTTGGCCATGCGATGGAAATCGGCCGGAGAGGAGCGTGACCGCGCCGCTTCCGTGTTTATCTCTGTTCCACTGTCTATGTCAATGAGAAATAGTGTTTGTGTTGAAATGTAAATACGTCTCTCTCTCCTCCTCTCTCGCTCCCTCTCTCGCCCCCGCCAGGTCTGTGTGAAGCCTGGCTCGCCGCACGATCGACTCGGCATGCCGGCCGCCGGTGGAGATGCCCTCTGACCTGTGCAGCTCCTGCCGCCGCTGAACGCCGCCCCGGCGCTTGATGGGAGCTACTGGCCTTTTCTCTCCGTGAGGATATAAACTCCGTTTTTTCCCGGCTGGAAGGGGGACGGGACGCCCTTCACTTCCCACGCTCGGCGAGGCGGGGCGCGGCTGAGGAGCCATGGCGAACAACTCGTACAGCGGGGTGAAGAACCCCGCGGGCGAGGCCAACCATGACGGGGAGTTCGGCTGTTCGCTCAAGGAGTTGCGCGCCCTCATGGAACTTCGCGGCGCCGAGGGAATAAACAAAGTCCAGGAATGTTACGGAGACGTTAACGGACTCTGCTCCCGCCTGAAATCCTCGCCTGTAGACGGTACACATCTCCTCGTGTCCCCTGAAGGTCTCCTGTGGCGGAGATGGGCGGTCCTGCTGCGTTGGTCCAAGGGGGGGGCCGCTTTAAACCCTGACCTTTGACCCTTTAGCGTAATGGAAATCTACGTAACCGATAGTCCTAGTCGAGGCTCCGAATCCGCTATTCCGGTTTCAGGTTTTTTTTTTTTTTTTTTTTAGAACAGCCGTGGAGACGGTAAACGTAGAGTTACGGTTCTTTTCTTTTTTTCTTTTTTCCCGGAGCTTTTACAACGTTCCATCGGGCCCGGCACGTGTTAAAAAGCCCTTTAGAAGCGGAGCGCGCGGGCGCGGCCTGCTGACGGCGGCGGAGAAAGTGCCGACTCAGAGCGCCGGCGCCCCCACCACTTTTATTACCTCCTCACACACTTCCAGGCTTTTAATCGGCGCCGTGACCTCGATTGAACCGGGGGGGGGGGGGTGTTGATCCCGGATTAAAACGGCACCGAGTCGGCAGCGGCGGTAGCGCGACGACTCCCCTGCCGGTTCGAAGGCGTCCAACCAAAACAGCGCTGGGCTCCACCAGAACCTCGGAAGGTATCTGCTGGGGCATCTGACACCCGACCATCGGTGACAGATGCTCTGAGGTCGTGACGTAGTGGTTTTTCCCGCACGTTCCACAGATCCTCGGAGAACTTGAAGGCCAACACCACCTCACATTCGTTGTCGTGTTCCTCAGAAGAACAACAGTGGTGGTTCTTCTTTTTAACCATTTCTGCTGTGCGACGAGGGTACCTTGTCCTGCTGGAAGAGGTTACCAAGAAGGGGTGGACTAGGTTCTGGTGGCCCGTCTTCATTTTAGTTTCAGTCTTTGCGTCCATCTGTCATTTTTGTCTTTGTTAGTCTTAGTCACGTCGAGACTGATTTTATTCTAGTCCAGTTTCTGTCGAATAAAAGTCTGAGCATTTTAGTCTTATTTTAGTCAGAATTATCCATGACTATTACCAATGAAAATTGTACTTTATCTGTTTAACACTGTAAATATAGTACAAGTTCAGAGTAGAACGGATAAAACACTGCATAATTAAACCAATCTTATTATTATTTTGTTGCCTTGTAGACTCTAGATTTTCTGATTAGTTCCGTGTTTTTGACACGCGTACTTTGTTGTAAAGAAGGTGTCCAAAGGTCTTTTCTCCCAGCTGCCTGCTGACCCACCACAAATATCCCGAAATCAAATTAACGGCGCGAAGGCATCATCTGCGCGACCATATGGGAGACGCAGGAAACAGAAATGCGGCATAGTAATAATAACGCAATTAAACGAGGAAATAGCGTCTCGTCCCGGAGACATTTACGTTGCGTCTCGTTTCAGTCACGTGAAAAAAATACTAGAGTGGACTAGCTAGGTGGTACGGGTCAAAGTTAACATCTACGTGAACCTGGCCACACCCCGACTGGCCCGCCTGAACTTGACCTCTCACGACCCTGCCGCTAGTTCACCGGTAGATCGCAGGATTTGGCGACGCGGTTGACCAGTCGCGTTGTTGGCCGTTCCTCTCCGGGAACGGCGTGGGACTTCTGTCAGGACGCCGAATATCCGTCGTTCCTAACCCCGGCTTGACTGAACGCGGCGATCGATCGGAGGTTTCCCGGCGCCTTTGACGGCATAATCAGCTCACTCACGCTTGCCGGAGGAAATTACGCCGTCATTGAAGGTTATGGGAGCTTTGACTATTGAAAAGGGATTTCCAATTAATCTCTATTCCCGAGCAAATCCTTCCCTAATCTTCCCAACAGATCCCGGCTCTCCAAGCTGCTCTCAGCACTTTTTATTTCATCATTTGTTTTGGGTTAAACTCCCGAATTAGCATTTTAAACCGCGTGTGCTGCAGCGTTCACGTTTTACTTAACCATCGTCACCCCAACGAGAAGATCTGGGCTTCTCCAGATCTCCTCGGGTCAGTTGATTCCACCTTCGGTAAAGTGGAACTTTTAAGACATTTTAACACGTTTCGATGTTAAAATTGCACTTTATTTATTTATTTATTTTTTTAAATCACCGAAACCATTGATGTTGAAGCGTTATTGTACGGGGAGGGGATTCTCCGTGAACCCCACTCCCGTATTCCCAGCAACGTTCAGGATCCGGTTATCTCTACACCTCCCTGCCGCCCATCAGCCAGTTAACCCCTGACCCCTCAGGATTAGCCAATCCCACGGAGCCGCTGGGCTGTAATTAGTGGTCGATTGGGGGGGGCGTGGTCAGCGGTCGGGGCGAAATAGCTGCTCGTGGTGCGTTTATCAGCCGCGCCCACTCGGTTTGAGTGTCACGTTGGCCTGGCCGTTGCGGCCTGATTCCCGCCAGTTTGGAATTCGTATGTCGATTGTAAATTTTGCACCATATACATATATATAATGTATTTATATTAAGATCGGTAGCGTCTTCGATATATTACCCAGCTGTGTGTGTGTGTGTGTGTGTGTGTGTGCGAGCGAGAATATCTCCCTCGCGCCGCGCTGGCCGCTTACCGTGTTTATGAACGTTCTCTGCTGAGCTGGTCGAGTTTATTTTCCACCCGCTCATCACACGGCTCTCCTCTCGGCTCGGCCTGTTCCCCCCCTTACCGCGGGGGAATTCTGCGTAGCAACGGCGAGGCCCTGTTTGCGCGGGTCGGCCCCTGGTTAAATGAGCCGGACGCGGAAGGAGCTTAAAGGGACATTTCGGCCCCCTGCCCCCGTGGACTGAGTGGAAAATGCGTTTTTCGGAACCGGTGCCCTATCCCAATGCAGAATTCTTCGTAAAACATCAGCTACAGATTTTTACGCTGTCAACACGGACTCCTCATAGTAAAAATCTCTGTCCTGATAGAGCTTCGGTGGTCCGAGCGATAAGGCCGCCTCACACCATGTGCGGTATGATGCCCCGTTGTCCTTTCCTGCCTCTGACGTCACCATACTGAGATCTGACGAGCAGATTCCGGGTGGTAGTGGCCTAGCGGGTAACACACTCGCCTATGAACCAGAAGACCCAGGTTCAAATCCCAATTACTACCGTCGTGTCCCTGAGCAAGACGCTTAACCCTGAGTGTCTCCAGGGGGGGACTGTCCCTGGAACTACTGATTGTAAGTCGCTCTGGATAAGGGCGTCTGGTAAATGTAAGATTCAAGTCGATTAGGCCAGGATTCCCATCCATAGTCTGTGTGTCTCATTTGGTTTGGTTTTTTTCCCCTCCTTACCGCGCTGTGCTGCCTTTGTTCCGTCAGGCGCAATTATTGTTCCCGCTGATTGTCTTTTTTTTTTTTCCCCCAATACGTACGTCTTATTCACGAAATCGGATGACGCAGCAGGTCCCCTCGTGTAATTACTAGAACTTGACTTGAACCTGAAATCCGGCTGAATAGCTGAGTTCATGATTTATGTTCTGGTGTTCTTAGTTCTGTAATGAGAACTGCAGCTGTTTATTTATTAATTTTTTTTCTCTCTCCTCAATTTTTCACAATTTCTTATAAACGTTTATTTTTTTTAAACGGAGACACTCATTTCCATAGCAAGAAGCATCCACTCGTTCCAGTCGTGTTGATGTGCGCTCCTTCGTTCTTCTCTCCATCTCCGCAGGTCTAACCGGACAGCCCGCAGACATCGACAAGAGGAAAGCAGAGTTTGGACAGAACTTTATACCTCCCAAGAAGCCAAAAACTTTTCTCCAGTTAGTCTGGGAAGCTTTGCAAGACGTTACGCTGATTATCTTAGAAGTGGCAGCCATTGTTTCTTTAGGCCTTTCTTTTTATCACCCTCCGGACACGACAGATGTATGTGAGTAGCCAAACTCTTTTATTCCAATGTCACATTTTTCACGAATGTTCGATAGCTGCTAGGTGAAATTCCAAAAGCTGAGACAGATGGCTAATAAAACAAGCTATAAAATGTAAGCCGCAAGGAGCGTTAAACAACGTCAAGCGCATGCCAATCGAACGCAGCTGAAGCGCACATGTCGTTATAAGGCCGCCAGTTTCGAACGTCCGCGTGGACGAGGACTAATTTTTATACTGACACTATAAAAATATCGATGCAGAATCGTCCGTGTCTGAGATTCATTTCGAACACCCCTACCCTGCATGGGGCAGTGGTGGCCTAGCGGTTAAGGAAGCGGCCCTGTAATCAGAAGGTTGCTGGTTCGAATCCCGATCCGCCAAGGTGCCACTGAGGTGCCACTGAGCAAAGCACCGTTCCCACACACTGCTCCCCGGGCGCTGGTCATGGCTGCCCACTACTCACTCAGGGTGATGGGTTAAATGCAGAGGACAAATTTCACTGTGTGCACTGTGTGCTGTGCTGCTGTGTATCACGTGTGACAATCACTTCACATGTCATGTCTGAGTGGGTGGTAGTAGCCTGGTGGGTAACACACTCGCCTATGAACCAGAAGACCCAGGTTCAAATCCCACTTACTACCATCGTGTCCCTGAGCAAGACACTTAACCCTGAGTGTCTCCAGGGGGGGACTGTCCCTGCAACTACTGATTGTAAGTCGCTCTGGATAAGGGCGTCTGGTAAATGGCGTAAATGTAAAATTATGGTTCCAGGTATGTTGTGAGCGGGGAGAGAGGGTTTGCTCAGGGCTTCTTTTTTTTTTTTTTTCCCCACCGGCGCAGCATGTGGGAAGGCGGCGGGTGGCGTGGAGGACGAGGGCGAGGCGCATGCCGGCTGGATCGAGGGCGCGGCCATCCTGCTGTCGGTCATCTGCGTGGTGCTGGTGACGGCCTTCAACGACTGGAGCAAGGAGAAGCAGTTCCGCGGCTTACAAAGCCGGATCGAACAAGAGCAGAAGTTTACGGTGGTCCGGAGCGGTCAGGTGATCCAGATCCCCGTGGCTGAGATCGTGGTCGGGGACATCGCGCAAATCAAATATGGTGCGTGGTTCTCTACCGACGCGTGTAGGAGCTGAGGTGTGACGACACAGACTGTGTGACTGGACGCTGTGTGTGTGTTACAGGTGACCTCCTTCCAGCTGACGGCATCCTTATCCAGGGAAACGATCTGAAAATCGACGAGAGTTCGCTCACAGGGGAGTCGGACCACGTCAAGAAGACGCAGGAGAAGGATCCCATGCTGCTCTCAGGTACGGGAGCGTTCCGGGACCTACACCGGACCTGGCGGACACGTGTGCCTTGTTTCCTCACCGTTCCTCCCCGGCGCCCCCGCAGGAACCCACGTCATGGAGGGCTCGGGAAAAATGCTGGTCACTGCCGTGGGAGTCAACTCCCAGACTGGAATAATCTTCACGCTGCTGGGGGCGGGGGACGACGAGGAGGACGATGAAGATGACGACGAGAAGAAGAAGGAGAAGGAAAAGAAGAAGGAAAAGAAGAGTGAGTTTTTGTGTCCACACCTCACACATGACAACTGTGGCACGTGGTGTGTGTGTGTGTGTGTACTGAACGCTCTTTGTGTTTGTAGATGCTGCAGAAACAGATGGAGGTGAGGAGAGACAGGGGATTATAGAGGAGATCACAGCACAGTGCGATATTATTAATAATAATAATAATAAAGTTGAGCTTTATTGTCATGTCAGCTATATACGTGTTAGACAGTACACAGTTTCTCTGGAACCCGGTGATCCATGTAACATTAGAAAATAAAGTTACATAGTGACATAAAGTGTGACAAACAGGGGACACGGGCAGTGCAAATCCACGCTAATAGTGCTGATATTATTATTAACAATATGATGAGGATCATGTGGGCCAGTTGTACACCCCTCTGGTCGGCTTTTACAATGTTAAAAGAGAGTTTTCAAAATTTGTTCTGTAATTCGTTCTATGGCCGGTCTGGTGCATTGGTCTCACTCTTCTCTCCAGGATGGTCCAGATTAGACGTGCTATTAGAAATTAGCTCCCTAATTTCCCTCTAGTCCCTGAACCAGTGGTACTCTTACATTAGCTGAGCAGACTAGTTAGTTAGTTGGTTACCCGTGGAATGTGGGTATATGCATATTGTGAACTGTTGTTATCATTTGTCAGACGTGTTATCTCGTAGTTTGCAGGTTAGCTGGATTCTGTGTGTGTGTGTGTGTGTGTGTGTGTGTGTTAGAGAGACAGCTGTGTATTTGCATGTTGGCGTCGTGCTCGCTGTCGTCTGTTTGCTTCCTCATCAGAATTCTGGTGCCGCGTTTCACATGTTGGATCGGTGGCGTGTTTGCATAATTTTGTAAATACGTTTGAAGGCCTGATGGTGACTAATGGAGGCGCGTTCTCTCTCCAAACAGACAAAAAGCAGGACGGCTCCGTGGAGAACAGGAAGAAAGGTGAGCGGCTGTGTTGACTTTGTGTGTGTGTGTGTCTGCACTGCGCTGTGCAGGTTCTGGTTAGGACAGAAGAACTCCATCTTGGAAGCCGTGTGTGTGAAGAGCCTCGGTCTGGCAGGTTGGCCCGAGAACGCGGGTCAATAATCCTTCTGGCTGCGATGACTTGCTGTGTTACCGGCAAACATGTGAAACGCCACCCAAACACACACACACACACACGTTCTACCCACAGAGCTCGTTTCCATGATTTCACCACGTTGACTGTTGAAGTAGAGATTAGCTCCCCGATCCCTGCGTTACTGGGTCACGTGACCTGATGTGTGTGGGGGAGGGGTCTGTGTGGCGACTGTAAAAAGCCCTGCAGCGTGCCGACAACAATTACATTCCCACCGTATTTGAATGAATTTTTCGCGCTTCATTGAGTTAGCACGACCCATGTGTACGTCGCATGTTGGCACAGATGGGCGGAAACGTAGGAGACGCCCCTTCCTCTTTCCAGTCACCTCTGAGGTCATGTTTGTGTTTGGTTTCTTCTGGCCCTTCGCCGGTGGGCTGGCTGTGTCACTGTTGTCATTCTGTTGCCATCACATCTGGGCAGCATTGGTCCTGCTGACTAATTCTGGGCGTCGTTTCCCATTTAGCCAAAGCCCAGGATGGAGCCGCCATGGAGATGCAGCCCCTGAACAGCGACGAGGGTGCCGAACGCGAGGAGAAGCGGAAGGCCAACTTGCCAAAGAAAGAGAAGTCTGTCCTTCAAGGGAAACTGACCAAGCTAGCGGTCCAGATTGGCAAAGCTGGTGAGATCCCACAGTCCTCACGCGTCTGGTCTTATTGGTCTTACGCGTCTGTAGATGTTCTGGTCTTGATAAGCGACTTTCCCCACGCAGGTCTGGTGATGTCAGCCATCACGGTCATCATCCTCGTGGTTCTCTTTGCGGTGGACACCTTCTGGCTCCAGGAGCTGCCATGGGTGAAGGAGTGCACACCCATCTACATCCAGTTCTTTGTCAAATTCTTCATCATCGGCGTCACTGTGCTGGTGGTCGCTGTTCCTGAAGGGCTCCCCCTGGCAGTCACCATTTCGCTGGCGTACTCAGTCAAAGTAAGGGCCTTCTGCCACCTCACCGCGGCTTAGCGGACCACATGGTGTCTGTGACCGATCTTCTCAAAGTGCCTTAAAGCTACACGCCTGATCCTCCAGGGCGCTGGGTAACACATAAAGAGATGACTTGCCTGTCCCTCTGCAGTTACTTCTCTGTCCCGCAATGGTCATTTTTTCCATTTCTCGTCTTAAAATGCGATCGGTTTGCACCTTTTCCCAGAAAATGATGAAGGACAACAACCTGGTGAGGCACTTGGACGCCTGCGAGACCATGGGGAACGCCACGGCCATCTGCTCCGACAAGACTGGCACGCTGACCATGAACAGGATGACCGTCGTGCAGGCTTACATTGCAGACAAGCACTACAGGAGGGTTCCGGAACCCGAGCTTGTCCCCTCCAGCATCATGGACCTGCTCATCCTGGGCATCGGGGTCAACTGTGCATACACCACCAAGATCATGGTACGATCTGTGGCATATCGCCTGGAAATGCTGAGTGTGTGTGTAGCGGTAGCCCTCATGCCTCACCAGTCACGTTCTTAGAACCTTGATCCATCTTCATTAGTCTGTTGGCTTACATGAAGCCAGGCTACCTACTTAATTAGGTGAGGCTTATCTCAGGGCGTCGGTACTCCCAGACTATCGCTGCCGGCCAGGTGAGTAGCGTAGCCAAAGTATTAGTAGTTTTACTCATTTACATGTAAAAAGTAGTAGTCCAAAACATTACTCAAGTAATAGTACAAAAGTATGTAGTGATGAAGCTACTCATGTACTGAGTAACTGGTGAAGGTGAAAGTGACGTGTTAGTCATTGTGAAGCACAGCACATGGTGACACGGTGAAATGTGTCCTCTGCATTTAACCAATCACCCTTGGTGAGCAGTGGGCGGCCATGACAGGCACCCGGGGAGCAGTGTGTGGGGACGGTGCTTTTGCACGGTGGCACCTTGGCGGATCGAGATTCGAGCCGGCAACGGAGGCCGTCGCATCGGTCATTCTTCATTTCGTGCCGGTGCTGTGTGTCGAGATTGTGCCACTATGCCGCCATGTGACCGCATGGCTACGTCTGATTGGTGAAACTGCGTCGTGGGATCATTGTTGCTTCGTCTGAGTGGTGGAACATAGTCATGTGTTCGATCTACTCACGGCATCTGTCTGGCAAAAATGAAGTATTTAAAATACTATTTATTTATTTAAATATTTATTTAAATATTTATTTAAATGTAGCTAAGTAAGATTAAAAAGTGTTTTTTTTTTTTTTTGTTTGTTTTTTTTTTTTTAACTCGTTACTACCCACCTCTGCTGCCCACTCTCCACATTCCTTGAAGAATTTAAACCTTCGTGTGTCACATGTATACATGGGTCCAGATTCCTCAGATATTCCATGGAGAGAATTTATTTTTTTTTGCCCGCAAAGCATTATGAATATTCCTAAAATGGTGACCTGTTTACTGCGTAGTAGCTGGATGCCCTTGCTTCCGCTCCACAAACCGATGCTTACGTTGTGGGTGCCCTTATATCAGCGAGTGTGTGTGTGTGTGTGACTCGGCCTTCTGCCGGGTGTGTAAACTGCAAACAAATCAGCAGGCGGCAGCTTCTGTGATTTTAATGCCGGACAGGGGTCAGACGTTCTGGAAACGACCACGTTCCGAGCGAAAACCGGGGTGAAATGTCACCGTGGGGGATTTATGAATGGTGGCCATGTTTACCTGTCCCACGTCTCTCTGCAGTCCCCCGAGAAAGAGGGCGGCCTGCCGCGCCAGGTGGGCAACAAGACTGAGTGTGCCTTGCTGGGCTTCGCCTTGGACTTAAAAAGAGACTACCAAGCGATCCGCAACGAGATCCCGGAAGAGCGCCTCTACAAGGTCTACACCTTCAACTCTGTCAGAAAATCCATGAGCACTGTGCTGAAGAACGCTGACGGAAGCTTCCGCATGTTTAGCAAAGGAGCCTCGGAGATCCTCCTCAAGAAGTAAGAAGAATGTTGCACTGATGTTGTCTGACGTTATTCTGTATATGAATGATTACACATGATTTTCAGTTCTATTTGAAGGCTGTAGTGGTAAATTAGTTCTACTGCTCTGCATCACCATAATCGGCATGTCCGTAAATATAATCATTGTATTCTACGTACAAGTTAACGGTAGAATATAGAAAGAGGAGAACAGCGAGTTGTCTGTGGAAGTTGAGGTTTAAGACCCGGCCTCGTCCCCTTCAGGTGCTACAAGATCCTGACGGCCAGCGGCGAGCCGAAGGTGTTCCGTCCGAGGGACCGGGACGACATGATGAAGAAAGTGATCGAGCCCATGGCGTCCGAGGGCCTCAGGACCATCTGCTTGGCCTACAGAGACTTTCCCGCCACCGACGGAGAGCCGGACTGGGACAATGAGACGGACATTCTCACCAGCCTCACCTGCATGTGTGTGGTCGGAATCGAGGACCCCGTCAGGCCGGAGGTGAGTTTGCACGTCTCGTGCTAAATGAGTCTGGTGAGACTGGATGAGTCTGGGAATCACATGACCGGTGCTCTCGTCCCCTTCAGTGGCCTTAGTGCCACAGTCAGCTCGGAAGCAGGAGCTTGCTTCCTGGGCCGGTTCCTCATGACTCAGGAACATGTCAAGAGCCTCTACGGCAAAGAGTGCTCAGAGCTTTTAAAAATGAGGGCAGGTCAGGGGTGTCCAGGGGTCTTATACATGCCAAACCCCCCACCAATAAAACACACGAGATGGACACTTCTCCATAGAAGCAGCGTAGCTGGACAGAAGATGGTCACAGGGAAGGGTGAAAATGTAGATAAACGGTCACATGTACATTGTCACCACCTTGCCATGAGGACAATTTACCGTAACCATAGGAATTGAAAATCAGCAGGCAGTGTTTGGACTGGTTATTTATTTATTCCCCCCCCCCTGCAGGTCCCAGACGCCATAAGGAAATGTCAACGTGCTGGGATCACCGTGCGCATGGTCACCGGGGACAACATCAACACCGCCCGCGCCATCGCCACCAAGTGTGGCATCCTTCAGCCCGGGGACGAGTTCCTTTGTCTAGAGGGGAAGGAGTTCAACCGGCGGATACGCAACGAGAAGGGCGAGGTGGGGACGGGGGGGACAGCAGGAGCAGGTGGCATGTGGGGTTCGACTTTGTAATTTATTTATTTTTTTTTTCTTCTCTCTATTGACAGATCGAACAAGAACGGATCGATAAAATATGGCCCAAGCTCAGGGTCCTGGCCAGATCGTCACCAACAGACAAGCATACTTTAGTGAAAGGTAATACACTGGAATAAGGAAGGTTTAGAACCTGAAGAACCCCAGACCAGTGCACCAGTGGCTACTGGCATTATACCCACTAGTTTATATTTTACCTGTTATATTTGATAATGACTTTGCACCACTCCATCCTTCTCACCTCGAACCCCACGCCGTGATTGGCTATCTCACCATTTTCTCTTTTTGGTTGTAGGCATCATTGACAGCACCGTTATAGAGCAGAGGCAGGTGGTCGCGGTGACGGGAGATGGTACCAACGACGGGCCAGCGCTGAAGAAGGCCGACGTGGGATTTGCCATGGTATCTCGCCGGGATTCGTTTCCACGCTGTGGCGCTTTTGTGCCGTCCCCATGGGACGTTAATTGTAGGTTTGTTTGCTTGTCCGCTTCAACAGGGCATTGCTGGCACAGATGTTGCTAAGGAGGCGTCCGACATCATCCTGACGGACGACAACTTCTCCAGCATCGTGAAGGCGGTGATGTGGGGGCGGAACGTGTACGACAGCATCTCCAAATTCCTCCAGTTTCAGCTCACCGTCAACGTGGTGGCGGTGATCGTGGCCTTCACTGGGGCCTGCATCACGCAGGTACGCTTCATTTACAGAGGTTACAGAGACAGTCACCTTGGCAGGGTATCTGCCGATCCTTAAAAAGTTTTAAGATTGATTTGAAAAATAACTAGTAATAGTTCCTTTCTTTGTTGTTTACTTACTCTGTTAAACTGGAAAACAATAAAAAAATGGCTAATAATCCTTAAATCCAGTTTAAATGTCTTAAAAATTCTGCAGACCCAATATAATTTTTTACTGCTGGAAACCTCAAAAAAAATGTTGCCGAATTTCTAATATGTTTTGCCTTTTTGAGTACGAGATTGGAATTAGAGGTACTGAGTATGGAGCTATATGGCTGAATTCTGCAGTTCGTTGACAGACGTCTTCTGAGGGGGAATTCTCGAGTTTCTAAATCAAATGGAATTAGCCTTCAATCTCCAATGAGCCGTGATGGCCCAGAGAGTAAGGGAGCGGACCCGTAATCCGGAACGTCCCCACACACCGGTCCCCGGATGCCTGTCATGGCTGCCCACAGCTCACCAAGGGTGATGGTTAAAAACAGAGGACACGTTTCGTTGTGTGCACCGTGTGCTGTGCTGTGTTTCAGCTGACAGTCACTTCAGTTTCATCTGTCAGTAATCTGTCGGTCACGGCATTGAAATGACTCACAAATAATAACTGAAAACATCACACTCGCCCCCTAGTGGCTTGTAGGAGTACAGGAGTAAGGGTGGTTGTAGCCTAGTGGGTAACACACTCGCCTATGAACTAGAAGACCCAGGTTCAAATCACACTTACTACCTTCGTGTCCCTCAGCAAGAGGAAATTTGGGAGGAAAATGAAAATTAATTTAGAAGAGCATTTGGAAAAACTCTGGTCCTTGAACAAATGTTGTCGACCCCGATGCGGTGATGAAAGTGGCTTTAAAAAAGGTCTTAAACCTGCAGATACCCTGCTCTGAAGACACTCGGGGTCTTGCTCAGAGACACAATGGCAGTAAGTGGGGTTTGATCCTGGGACTTTGTGGTCTTCTGGTCCAGGGCCTCATACATCCGTTCATGGATCTGACTGTTTTTGTGCATGCGTGAAGGTTATGAGGCTCCCGCAGGAAACCGGGGACGAAGGTCTGCAGTTCGGTGGCAGAAGTCCTGCGCTGAGCCGCACGCTCGGCTACTCGTCGCAGTAGAATGGCTGGACTGTGACGCGCGTGTCACCGCTCACGGTGGCAGCTGCTAATTACTGCTCACGCCGCCTAAAGTCGTTGGTAATTGAGGGGCCGTTAAGGGGCTTCGCGGTTGACCTGCGTCGCCTCGTGTACGTTTGGGAGCTGTCAGGTGTGAATTGGGTGCCCGACCCCGGGCGGCGGGGCGGCAGGGCTTCACGCCTGCGCTGTGATTTGTACGGAGCGTGGCATGCGGGGAGTCTGCGGCGTATAAAGCGTGTAAACTGTAATGACGAACACGGCCTTCAGCCCCGTACCTGCCGCAGCTGAACGGTCGGCATCGTGGGCCTCGTGGTTTCCTTAAAAAAAAAAGTCTGTTCAGTTTTGGAAAATCAAACCCAATAAATCAAATGAAACAATCTGCCATGACCGGGGGGGGGGTCTTTTCATGGAGATGCCCATGATTCCGCCCCCATCCAGTGGTGGCCTAGCGGTAAAGGAAGCGTAATCAGAAGGTTGCCGGTTCGAATCCCGATCTGCCAAGGTGCCACTGAGCTAAGCGCCGTCCCCACACACTGCTCCCCGGGCGCCTGTCATGGCCGCCCACTGCTCACTCAGGGTGATGGGTTAAATGCAGAGGACACATTTCACTGTGTGCACCATTTGCTGTGCTGCTGTGTATCACGTGTGACAATCACTTCACTTTATTATTATTTACGATGCTGCCCTGAGCATCGGCACAAATACCGCAGTCGCCTCCTAGTGGCCTGCAGCAGGTTGACAGGCTAAAAAATGACAGAAATTTGGAAGGGAAATTTAAAATATCAATTAGTATTGTATTTTAAGAGAGCATCTGGCATTCACCGCGTCTGCTGGGGAAAAAAAAGCCCTGGCCCTTAGACCAGTGGAGCTGACGACCCTGATGCGGGGTCTTATATTTGATGACTGTGGCCTTAAAAAGAAACCCTGGTGTGTCAGCTTTGTGCTGGAGGACATTTCTGTAGAATACAGGGTGGTAAATAACCGTGAGAAATGAAGTGAAACACGAATGTTTTATAATTTAGGCATTTCGGTGGTTTCTGCCTCATGTCTGAGTGGAATGAAATGTTTTGTTTTGAATGTACATTTTTTTTTTTTTTTTAATATTATAGTAGAATGTTCTCTTTCAATCCCACAATCCTTTGCTGAGCTACACTGTTACACCACCATGTGTTTTATCAGAACACGAATCCTGATTTATTCTTTTTTTTTTTGTGTGTGTGTAGGACTCGCCTCTGAAGGCGGTGCAGATGCTGTGGGTGAACCTCATCATGGACACCTTCGCGTCGCTGGCGTTGGCCACCGAGCCGCCCACCGAGGCGCTGCTGCTCAGGAAGCCATACGGCCGGAACAAGCCGCTCATCTCCCGCACCATGATGAAGAACATCCTGGGCCACGGCGTCTATCAGCTCACCATCATCTTCACTCTTCTCTTTGCTGGTAAGGCGACTGCTGCACACTGTGAAGCGTAAAGTGTCTCCGTTCCGGTGCTCAGCTTTACACCGTCACCCCAGGCGAGAGGATGTTTGACATCGACAGTGGAAGGAACACACCTCTCCACGCCCCGCCAACTGAACACTACACCATCGTCTTCAACACCTTCGTCATGATGCAGCTCTTCAACGAGATTAACGCCCGCAAGATCCACGGTGAGAGGAACGTCTTCGAGGGCATCTTCAACAACCTGATCTTCTGCTCCATCGTCTTTGGGACCTTCATCATCCAGGTGCTCTTCTCCATGCAATTATTGACATGCATCTTCGCCGAAAAAAATCTACATATTGATTCCGTTTTTTCAGCGCCCGAGCTTGCCGTTGGTAATTGCCGTGCAGCGGCCTCGTGTTCTTATGGTCATTGATTACGGTAATTAGTTTTAAGCCCTGTTTATGTGTGCTGTAATTAATTGATTGTTCTTTTCCCCTCCTGACAGATCGTCATTGTGCAGTTTGGCGGGAAGCCCTTCAGCTGTCAGGGCCTCACCATCGACCAGTGGCTCTGGTGCATCTTCCTGGGCTTCGGCTGTCTGCTCTGGGGTCAGGTGAGCTTTTGGGGCGGGGATTGGCTCCACCTACGGGTGCTGCACTCTGGTGAGATTGTTTGATTGAGTGCCACCACGTGGCTCTGGGTTGTCGTATCTGTGGGACAACACTGCCCCCTAGTGGTCACTCCAAGGACATGTCTGAAATGCCGGAAATAAACCATGTCCCAGGAGTATGTAGAAGTCCTGTAGGTATACAAATGTCCGTGCCACCTCCACTTTCGGCAAGGTGGAATACGGTTGTGATGGAGCTGACCCAATAAGCAACCAGGAGAGTTTCGCTCACACCGCGCCTCTGTTCAGGTGATCTCCTCCATCCCAACAAGCCGACTGAAGTTCCTGAAGACCGCCGGCCACGGCACTCAGAAGGAGGAGATCCCCGAGGAGGAGCTGGATGAGATGGAGGACCTCGACGAGATCGACCACGCCGAGCGCGAGCTCCGCCGCGGACAGATCCTGTGGTTCCGAGGCCTCAACCGCATCCAGACTCAGGTAACATCTCCCGCGCCCAGCGACGAACTCTGTGTGAACTTCCCCGTACCTGCTCAGCTCAGCTCAGGCCCCTTCAAGCTGTGTCTTTCCTCCTTCAGAGTCTCTCATCTTTATTGGCAAATTGAACGACTGAGTGCCTTTCTCGCTTTTTCTATCTTTCTTCCTGGACTGCATTGTTAATTCAATTTGAAATCTCGCTCTCCCAGCATTCGGAGTCCAGACCAGTATTTTACCCCCATTCACAGCTCTTAACACGGCGTGTCCCCCCCTCCCTCACGCGTTTCAGCGGCTTATTGCTGCATGAGGTCGGAGGTGACTGCCCTTTTCATGCATTTATAATCCGAATACTTCCCAGCGGCCATCGCAGTCATCGTTCGAAAATATAAACGGGGTGTAATAAACTGAGCTGCAGTCAGGGGATCGAGGTATACGGGACCACCAAGACCTGCATAAGGTCTGATGGAAAAAAAAAAATCTGTGTAATATATTGATGAATTTCGCCAATTCATAATCAGCGTTATCGATACTGTAATAATCAAGAAGTCATGAATCTTCTAGTTGTGCAGTTCTGTCTATCTGGACTCTCTCATGCTCTCTCTTCTCTGCTTTGTTTCTCTGGGTCTTCCCTGTCACGCTCTCTGGTTCCTTGCAGATGGATGTAGTGAGTGCGTTCCAGAGCGGAACTTCCTTTCAGGGGGCCGTAAGGCGGCAGCCCTCCAGCGGCAGCCAGCATCACGATGTAACCTATGTTTCTAGCCCTTCACATGTAGCCTTTTCAACCGCCACTGCAGCCACCGCTTCTGCCACTGTGGGGTGTGAGTGCGTGTTTCCTTAGTGCATGAGATTAACATGTCCTCCTCCACGCCCCCGCCTAACGTTCTTCATTCTTCTCCTAATGTCCCCCTCTCTCCAACACGCCGAAAGCAATAATCAAGCGCAGCATCCTCCACATCGCTTCTAATGTCCAGAATATATCCGTGTGTGTCCTGCGTGGCGAGGTCTCTCTCTGTCTTCTGTCCTCTGGCTTCTGGCTGGGTTCTCCTCAGGGTTCTGACGTGTGCGAGTCTGTCTGCAGCCGCCAGGGTTCTCGTCGCCGGCGCTCGCGTCGGTGTAAATGTTTTGAGTATAAGCCCATGGTCACGGCCCGGTCTGAGCCCCTCGTGCCGCCCTGGCGGGAGGTTCTGGAGTTGGTGGGAGGCGTCGCTGTCCCCTGTGGGCTGGTAGATTTTCTCCTGTTCCAAAGGGCTCCCGGCGCGGTTCCCTCTCCCCTTTACAGGTAACACAGGTCCCAGGTGGAGGAGCAGCAGCCATGTTCACCACTTTCATCAATGATGTTTCAGTATTCATGAGTGTTCCATGCATTTTCAATGGTTCAAACTATAATAATATACTTACAGTAAATCCAGGAAATGCGATGCACCACTATTCAAAAAACTGTTCAGATGATGCATCACGTAACTGAATACAGTTTGTCTATTAAAATGCGCATTTATAGCTCATCTTGAATGCCACTCTGGCCTTTAAAGGAAAACCTTTTCCTACAGTGCAGGAAATAAGACTAAATAAGCATGGCCTTCATGCAGTGCGTCTTCCAGAAGTTGATTTTCATTTTGCGTCAAGACAAGAACTGCTCAAGAATAGGATGACAGGCTTCATGGTTTAATTACGTGAAAAAACTGCTTAGATGTACGGAGATTCAATGAAAAGAACTTAAACTTCAAACCTACAGTAATTCATTAATTGTCTGAAGTAACATGGGTTTGAGATGTGCTTAATATCTAGATGGAACATTTTATTAGAAATTATACCGATTTGTCTGTTTCATATCTGGAAAAAAAATTCCAGCACAATATCCTGACTGCCATCCCTGCTCTGTTTGGGGGTGTGAAATTAAAATCTAAAACCATTTCTCTTCCAGGTTACCCGTTCATGGCTGTCTCTCCAAGTTGGTTCTGTGATCAATTTTAATCAATTTGTTCATTTTTTTTTGGTCTGTGCTTGTTAACATTTGCTAATCTCAAACTCAGATTATTTTTTTTTTATCATTATAGCTTCTTTGCGAGAACAAACCGAAACCCTGACGCACCCCCCTCCCCCACACAAACAAAAAGTTTTGAGCACTGACCAGCCCGTGTTCCTCCGTAGATTCCTGTAATAATGCAGTGTGTCATGGGCTATACTCAAAGATTTACTGCTGTTGAAAGAGAAGGTAGCGCCGCTGTGCATGAGAGCCGCCCCCCTCGGCCCCTTCTAGACTTTTGATGTGCCTCAGATTAGACCCGCTTGGCTGCTCTTCTCCACAACGTAACCGGTCAGCTGACCTCCCCGCCTCCAGCATGTCTGATCGGCAACCTCATGTGTCGAGCTTCCGTACTCGATGGCGTGTAGATTCTCTCTCTCTCTCTCTCTCTTTCTTTTTCTCTCTGCATTGTGAAAACTGGACCGAGGCGCTGAGAGTCACTGATAAATGTTTTATTTTGTCATGGTTTTATGGTTTGGCTCAGGCCCACGGTAAGAGATGTTTTCTCTCTCGCTCTCGCTCTCGCTCGCTCTCTCGCTCGCTCTCTCTCTCTCTCTCTCTCTCTCTCACACACACACACATTGAATCCAGGCCTTTATTCCCTCAGTCAGAGCATCAGTGTTTATGACTCAGCAATCTCTCTCCAGAGTGTGTGTGTGTCTGTGTGTGTGTGTGATGTGTGTGTGTGTGTGTGTGGAATGTCTGTGTGTGATGTGTGTGTGTGTGTGTGTGTGTGTGGAATGTCTGTGTGTGATGTGTGCTTTTTGCATTCTGCACGTGACCACACCCTTCCTGAGAGGGTGAAGGTTTGTCTAATCTCACTCATGATCTCGACTTCTTCATTAAAGGTCCCCCATTATGAAATTTTTACTTTGTGAGATTATTTCGGATCTGGATTTTTTTTTTTTTTTTTTTGGTCCCCTTGTGACGTCATAAGGGTAAAGGTTACCTCCCGTTTCTCATGCTTTGTCAGGCCAGAGAATTTCCCATCCCTCCCCTAAAACATTATCTCCACCAACCGTCATGGCTTCCAAACGTTCAAAGTTTTTTTTTTTTTGTTTGTTCAATCACACGAGACTCTGAAGAACCGGTGGGCTCATTTATTTTTTTTTGGAAAAACGGCGACCCGAATTCCTGTCGGCACCAAACATTGTGTTGATGACGCCATTTCCGCAAATGCCCGCTCAACTTCTATAGGCCGCTCTCCTCCTCGTCCCGCCTCTCTCCTCCTCATTAACATTTAAAGCTACAGACGGTGAAACGGCGCGTCCTGGGAAATCTCATTGTGGAACCGGATCAAAGTGGCCGTAATTCTGCACCAAGACTGAATTTCAGAAAGAGACTTCAGATAAAGAATTAGGGGACCAACCAGACCGATATAAAAGCAAAACATTTTTTTCATAATAGGGGACCTTTTCACAAACTATAGATAGTCGGTTCATCCGTCCATAGATTTAACATTTGAAATGTGTATTAAAGCCGTGTGTGTGTGTGTGTGTGTGTGTGCACGCTGCCACTGATTGTGTGAATAACTGCGCCTCCCTGACCCACAGATCCGGGTGGTGAACGCATTCCGCAGCTCCCTCTCGCCTTATGAGGGCCTGGAGAAGCCCGAGTCTCGGAGCTCCATCCACAACTTCATGACGCACCCGGACTTCCGCATCGAAGACTCTGAGCCCCACATCCCGCTCATCGATGACACAGACGCCGAGGACGACGCCCCAACCAAGCGCAACGCCACGCCCACCCCGCCCCCGCCCCCCTCCCCCAATCAGAACAATAACGCCGTGGAAAGTGGCCTGCACCTCTTCCTGGACGGCGGCAGTGTGACGCCAGCCACGCCCTCTGCACCCGCGAGCCCCATGCACAGCCTAGAGACGTCCCTATGATCCGCCCCCTTCCTGCGCCACGCCCCCTCACACGAGCTGGTGGGGTACCTCAACACGCCTGACAGACTGAAACAGGTGGAGGGGCTCTGGACCGGGACAGAATCGTGCCCCGTGTGACATTCTGATGAAAATAGAATGTGTGGAATTCCAGTGCGTTCCTACACTTGCGTTTTCATTTTCCGTGTTTTAGCTCCAACCTTTTATTAACCCCAATTTCCGAAAAGAGTGTGAAATGTCAAATGTAGTTCTACACTGGTATTTCTACACATTCCGTTTCGTTTGGATTTTGACCATCACGTCTCCACAGACTGGAACATGAGCGAGCGTTCACCAGAATGTAGGTTTTGGTTCGTGAAATTTCTTTATTATTTTTTTTCCCCTCATACTTAATATCCCCAAGGGGGTCTCCTGTTCTCCTCGCCTCTCCCTCACCCGGTAAGGTATTTTTTTTTGGATTGAAGTGACCTGTTTTTTTTTTTTTTTTTTTTTTTTTTAAATATATTATTATTAACAACAATAAAGGGACTGACCTTCTTGTGGCTTGAAGATGGCGATAATTGAACCTTTAGCTGGATGTACATTTTCTCTTTAGCCCTTTGTTAGACACTAATTTTCTGCTCCATTTGGCTGTTAATATTTTGAATTATTATTATTATTTATGTTAAGTATTTTTAATTTTTTTTGAAAAGCAGGTCTGTTTACAAAAGTTTGTAAGATACTTTTTTTTTTTTTCTTCTGTTTGCTGGTTAAAGAGCTTTCCTGACTCAATGCAGAATAAGGGGACAAAGTGATTTAACATGAATATCAGATACTGCTGTATTTTCAGGAAAAAAGGGGATTTCTATGGAAATGAAACAATTTTTTGCCTGCAGTTTTTATTTGTTAAATATTTGTAGATAAAGATAGAACCATCTAGCCAAATAGATAACAGTAAGGCTTGTACAGCAGAGACGCTGAGGTCCCTCTGAGGGCGTGGAACCCGCGGCCTCCACTCGCAGGGTTCACTAGTTCCAGCTGTGTTCAGACTGGATGTCCCGATCCCGTGGCGTTTAAGCAGCATTTAAAGTATGACAATTTAACAGAGAGAATTTTTACCCATCGCATTTCTGAGAACAGCGGATATAACACTCGTTCTTGCATTCTTGCCTTATTCTGAAAATGTTTACTTTTTCTGAATGTTTTCAGCTCATTTGGGGAGAAATGCTCAATGAAGTTAAATAGCAATTTTCCATGTAACGTTGTCATATCACTGTAATTAGTACGGTCACATCGGAAATTTTCTCCCAGGACGAGCCCTGATCAGTCAGATTTTTTATTTTTATTTTATAAATCTTGCAAGAAAAGAATTCCAGTCTGAACACAGCCTTCAAGTTTTTCTTTTCAATTCGAGACTATAAAAAAGGTTCACACGGTTCATCTGGGCGACATGTCGGTCCCTGCCAATGTACAATATTAAGATTTGTTTACTCAGGCTTAGCAAATGATAGATGAGAAAGGAGGCAATGATTTAAAAGTAAATAACTCATCCTGAGTTCTAACTTAAGATTTTGTCTTTAGCTAGTAAACTGTTGTCTTGGTCGAGAAATATGTGGATTATTTTTCTGATTTTTTTTTTTTTTTTTTTAAAGATTTCTTTTTAAGGACACGTTTCCCCTTAAGAGTTCAGGCTTGGTGACATTTAAAAAAATATCAAAAATTACCAAAAAAAAAAAAAAAAAGATCATCTTATTCCATACATACTCCTGACGGTCATGAAAACGTTGCTGCGTTTGGTTTCTTTGTAGGAAAATTTTGAACACCTGGTATACTGGAAGTGCTTCTGAGTTGAAGTGGATTTTTTTTAGAGAATAAAACAACGTGAACACTGGTTGCTCTGCACAGGGTACTTTGCTGAAACTTCTCCGCCCTTCGCAAAATTTTTGATACCGATGTCGACACACGGGTGATTCTTCACTTTGTAATTTTTATGGACAGCTGATAACTTTTCTGCCTACTGAACCAGAGTTATGGGGCATCTGACAAAAATTACAAATGAGAAATGGGGTGGGGCCTATTACAGAAGAGGGTTGTGATTGGTTCTGCTAGGTTTTTTTTTTTTTTTTTTTTCTTTTTTTTTACACTCAGGGTGGCGAGTTGAATGAAAGGAAATAGGCATGGTGCGTTCAGGCCTATTGTTCTAATACTAACACATTTTTTGTGTTGTGTAGTAGTTCATCAACCACAGGGTTTGTGTTCAGGTGTGGATGGGCAGGCTCCTCCCCCAGGAGGCCATTTAAGGGAAAGGGGGAGGGGTTGTGCATGCTGTTTATTTGGATCAGTCACGTTTCTTTATGGAATAAGTTATTTTCCTTGTATTATTATTTTTTCTCTTCTCAAATTTAACAAAGCAGCTTGAGAGTGCAAATAAAAATGGAACAAGGAAAAAAAAACCATAATCTGTTTTATTATGTAGCTTCTTCCTGTAATGGGAATGAATGTTTATCCATTTGTTTTATGGATTTATTTTTTTATCTTAACATTTGGAAATAGAAAAGTACTTCATGTCTATTTATCTTGAGCAATGTAAATGGTTATTGTGATTCGATTTACATTTGAAACTTGTTGAGTAATGTGTATGGTTTTTAAGAATAAAAAATTAATATTTAGCCTAATTGCAGCTTTCACTTCCCTTCAGAATAATATTTGGCTCTTATTTGGTTAAATTGTTGGGAGTAACACTGGCTACAGATTATTGTACAAGACACCTTCAACATCCTGTTGGTGGAGATCAGATCAGAGACCGCACAATCTGGCACTATTTCAACCAGCCCGGTACCTGCTGCTGTTCTGTCCTCTACTCTGGACTCAAAGTGAAGAATCGAGGGACTCGATGATGGTTAGTCAGAAACAATTTGCTTCCCTTGTTGCCATGAAATGTGCAACCAGCGAGAGTGGCTGGTAGTAGCCTGGTTGGTGAGATACTTGCCTGAGGAACAAGAAGGCTGTAAAGACCCATGTTCGAACCCCACTAATTACCATTGTCCCGCTGAGCAGGACACTTAACCCTGAGCGTCTCCAGGCGGACTGTCCCTGTAAATACTGGTTGTACGGCGCTCTGGATGAGGGCGTCTGGTAAATGCTGTAAATGTAAGAATGCCCTCTTGACCCTGCAGTAAGATCCATGTAGAAGGTGCCCGAGTTCCTCACAATGGAGGACAGGAGTCCATTCAAGCACCGGCAGGTGGCGCCGCTGAACAATCGAACCTCGATCCATCGCTTTCTTTTCATTTCGTAATTCATTACACGTGGTTTCTAATCGGTCCGAAACGTCGAACAGGTAACGGTGTGTCGGCGGTCGGGATCTCGGCTCTCGCGATACTTGGTCCCCCCCCGCCCGTGGACATGCGCAGTTCCGCGCTCCGTAAACCGCGTTGCTCCGCGGCCGCCGGCGGGACGCGTCGCTCCGACTCCGGGCCCGGCTGTCATGACCCGGTGCGACTCGGCGGTGAGTCTCCCCCACTCGCACCCGCGTTTTACACCCTCCCTCGGCCGCTCCGGGTTCATATTATCACGTCACGGGGGGGTCAAAGGTCCAGACAGACCGGGGTTCCTGCTGTGACGGTTCCGATCCGGTCTCGGTCACGACCTGAGCGACCCGAATATGATCGAGAATATTCGGAATAACTTTTCAACCCGCCCCCCCCTCCCCGACAGGGATTATCCTGGAAATCACTAATGCTGCCTCTGCTGACGTTATAACGCTTCACGAAGCCAGCAGGCCCGTCTGAAAAGTGGATTTGTGTCCCGTGTATGAGACGTTGGTGGTAAGACTGTTCTAGAAACCAGAGGAGCAGAAAGTCCCTGGAGAAGTTTGTATTACAGGAGGGGCGGAGGGGTCACGTTATTCCACGTTATTCCACGTTATTCCACGTTTCATCATGGAAGAGGAATATCATCTTCTTCCTCTGTCGGCTGCTCCCATTACATTTACATTTACGGCATTTGGCAGATGTCCTGATCCAGAGCGACTTACAACGTGCTTTCATGTTACCATCGATGAAGAGATCAATTCCGGTTCACTAGGACCCCCAACTATGAATACAATCTTTATTCACTCTGTTTGTTTTTACACAAAGTTCGACAAGAAGAAAATTACAATTAATCTAAAAATTCTCTAAAGAGGAAGGTCTTGAGCTCTGTCGTTGAAGGTGCTCAGTGACTGAGCTGGAAGTTTCCACCGAGGGGCCAAACGAGGGGAGAAGAGTCTAGATGAGCGTCTTCCTTTTACCTTCAGAGATGGAGGGACCAGGCGAGCAGTACTGGAGGCTCGGAGTATACGAGGTGCAGTGTGAGGTGTAATAAGGGCTGTGAGGTAGGATGGTGCTACTCCATGTTTGGCTTTGTAGTCCAGCATCAGTATTTAGAACCTGATGCGTGCAGCTACTGGGAGCCAGTGGAGGGAACGTAGTAGAGGGGCGTTGTAGAGAACTTGGGAAGGTTGAAGATCAGTCATGCTGCTGCATTTTGTATTAGTTGTAGAGGTCGGATGGTGCATAGTGGTAGACCAGCTAGAAGGTTGGCAACCCATTAGGGGTTGCCACGGCGCATCATCTGGTCTGGACAATCCGACCCAGCGTTTACCCAGACGTGGGACACCTGTGTGTCACCTGCGTCCCCAGTGGCTGGGTTATGGAAGAGAAGAGGTCACCGCTAACCATCACTCATGGTGGCCATGGTGGCCTAGCGGTTAAGGAAGCGGCCCCGTAACCAGAAGGTTGCCGGTACGAATCCTGAGCCGCCGAGGTGCCACTGAGCGACGCACCGTCCCCACACGCACCCCGGGCACCTGTCATGGCCGCCCACTGCTCACCAAGGGTGACGGTTAAATGCAGAGGACACATTTCACCGTGTCACCGTGTGCTGTGCTGCTGTGTATCGCATTGACAATCGCTTCACTTTTCACACCAGCGGTGGTCACGTTGTATAAAAGTGTGATTGTCACACGTGAGATGACCCTGCTGGGCCCCAGTCAGGCGGGCGTGGTTCTCATGCTGCTGGCCCCTGCTCTGTAGGGCGAGGACCGCGGCTCTCTCCGCGGCGCCATGAGGGAGTGGTGGCTTCACGTGGGCCTGATCTGCGTCCCGCTGCTCGCCGTGTACCTGCACGTCCCGCCGCCGCGACTGTCGCCGGCGCTGCACGGCTGGCACTCCGCCGGCGGCTCCTTCGCCTTCCGCGGGAGCAGCGTCTTCTACCGAGGTGACTGGCCCCAGGTCCCCAGGGGCCCCCCGCTGGACCTCCTCTCAACCAACATGTTCTGTTACCAGCTTCACCAGCGTCTAACTAGAAGCCAACGTGTGTGTGTGTGTGTGTGTGTGTGTGTGTGTGGTTGTGTGTGTGTGTTACTGTAGAGTCCTTCGGCGCAGTAGGCAGCTCTGACGTCGTGATCCTTTTACACGGCTTCCCCACGTCCAGTTACGACTGGAACAAAGTGAGTTTTTAACATTCAGTCACCTGCAGCGCTGGATCCAGAAGGAGTAAAAACCCCAGAACGTTCTTCTTCTCCTGCTGTGTAGATCTGGGAGCCTCTGAATCAGCGTTTTAACCGGGTCGTCGCCCTGGACTTCCTGGGCTTCGGCTTCAGCGACAAGCGCGGTAAGTAGAGGAGGTTCTGTGGACGAGGTTCTGGAACCGGGCGGGGCGAGGTTTGATCCCGGGTGGGTTCCTGCGTTCTCCCCTGCTGCAGAGGCCCCACCGGTACTCCATCTTCGAACAGGCCAGCGTGGTGGAGGCGCTGGTGGCCCACCTGGGCCTGTCGGACCACCGGGTCAACATCCTGTCCCACGACTACGGAGACACGGTGGCACTGGAGCTGCTGTACAGGTGAGGAGAGGCGAAGGTGCCGCTGACCATTTCTGGAACATCTGAGCTGGTCACTTAATCAATAATCAATAAACACGCAGGAGTGACCAGAAGAGGAGCGGTCACCTGACCATCAACAGCCTCTGCCTGTCAAACGGAGGAATCTTCCCAGAAACACATTATCCCCGACTTTTACAGAAGGTGAACACACAACACAACACACACAAACCACACTGAAAAACATGCACAAACACACAACACACACACACAATGTACACACGCACACACACACACACACCACGTGGTACATAGTAGGAGCCTTAGTGTGTAACCCGGCCGACTGTGAACCAGAAGACCCAGGTTCAAACCCCACTTACTACCATCGTGTCCCTGAGCAAGACACTTAGCCCTGAGTGTCTCCGGGGGGGGACTGTCCCCTGTAACTACTGATGAACCACTATGATGTTGGTAAAACAGACAGCACAGATCCAGAACCTGCAGACGTTCTAGCAGGAATCCTTTCTGCCCGCAGGTGCTGAAGGACTCGTCCTTCCTGTCCCCACTGCTGACGCGCCTCATCAATTTCCCGCTCTTCTCCAGAGGGTCAGTGTCTGAACCGCCGCTGGCCACTCGTCCTGAGGTGGGGTGGGTGGGTGGGGCTTGGAGACTCTGTGGTGTAAAAACAGGGCGTGGCACTGATTGTGCTGATGGTTGTCAGGATCGGGAAGTGTTT